>NW_026861790.1:0-113903 GCF_026571515.1 Ruditapes philippinarum | reverse complement strand
AAATCACATTATATATACACCAAATGAAACTCCTGAAATTTGAGGCCAAGCTCAAGTAAGTTTTATTTTTTAACTTTTAGGCCAGGTTTAGTCAATAATACATATCCAGGCAAAGTCAAGTTTAAAACACGTAAAATTCCGTTTATTAGTTATGACTTCTGATATCTAATCCAGAAAAAAAGTTCTAAGCTAACAGCAACTATTTAAGACTTGCCTGTATTTCATCTTTGGTAAGTAACGAATTATCTTTGATGACATCATCAGTCCTACACCAGAGGTATTCCTGGGAACGTGTATTATAGAAAAACTTGGTGCCGTCTTTTGTACGGTTCATCATCCAGCCACTTCCACATTCCCCAGCAGCCTGCTTCTTCTCCTATTTTCACAAAGACAAGAAAAGTCTTTAAAGTATATAATATATATATATATATATTTTGTTTTTGTTTTTTTTGTTTTTTTTTGAAAATGTAATCACTTAAATTTTTATTTTGTAAGATAACAGATACAATTTTCAGAAAAGGTTTTTAAATTGCACAATCTAGCTTTGACAAGGCAAAAAACTCAAAACAAAACAATATGAGCCGCGTCACAACAAAAACAACATAGTGCGTTTGCGACCAGCATGGATCCAGACCAGCTTGCTCATCCGCGCAGTCTGATCAGGATCCATGCTGTTCGCTATCAGTTTCTCCACTTGTAAAAGGGTTGGTAAGCGAACAGCATGGAACCTGATCTGGATCCATGCTGGTCGCAAACGCACTATGTTGGTTTTGTCGTGACACGGCTCATATGTTCATTTCTATTTTACTCTTTTTAAACATTTACATGGATTTTAAGAAAACTTTTCTGCATCTCTTCCTTCAATAAGGTAAAAAGACCAAAGTTGCATCCTATTTAAAGCCAAATTAAAACAAGACCTATTGTTGGAAACAGACAACGCTAGAATTCTGGTCTAAGAGTAGGCTAGTAAAATGGCTGAGGATTCACTACTATCCACTCACTAGAATGTAAATCGTTGAGCAACGACATTGATAAGTATTGCACACATCTGAAAGCTGGGGACTTAATTCTTTTTTTCTTTTTTTTTTTAATTCTTGCACACAACACAGCTTTATCATTTCCAACATAGTTATGTAAAGCAATTTTAAAATCTAACCTGAAATGACAGATACGTATGTTGATGGGACATTATCATCAACACATATTGTGAAAAACTCCTATAAATACCAATATTTTATATATTTATTCTTTAAGCAGGACTGTTCTCAAGTACCTTTTCTTTATGTAGTTCCTCCAGATAGGTGTGGGCACAGTCTGCACTCACATTATTCATTCCAACACTAGGTAAGGCAAGACCAGCTATCAAAGCCTCATGGTCGTCTGCATCTATAGCATCATTGATACTAGCCAAACCAGACAACACTGTTGTGAAAAAAAAACAACAAAAGTTTTATAGTCAGTAAACAGTCTACTACACTTGTTTTCTAAGTTTTTTAAAATTGTATTTCAGTCAAATATTGACCAGGCAGAATGTTGACACTGTGGTGAAAAAAAATTACAAACTCTATAACAGGGTATGGCATGCTTTGTTTTCTTAGGAGTAACTCCAGTTTCTTATATAAGTATTACAGTCTAACACTGAGACTGGATTTACACTTAAGGCAGCTTGCTACTTTCTGACCGAAATTTGTCAACATTTCCGATTTAAACAAGCCATTTTATCAATAAAAAAGTTGCAATCCCGCCGCCATACCAACGTTTTTCCTTTACAAAATAATGCCGCAAAAGTAAAGCTTACATATCTACATGTTTGCATACCAAAAATAATCAAGATCTGAGATGTTGTCAAATTTTGGTCGGAAAGTAGCGAGCTACCTTAATATGAATGGCCTTGAACCCTGTACAAATACTTAAAATGGTCAATCGTCAAGAAACTGCCAACTTTTCAAAACAAAGTATTTATAACAATGGCATACTTTATTTAAGCAGTACAACAATAATCAGATCATCATATAAAATACGAGATATCATATCATATATGCATTGTCTCAAGGACTCTACCTCTTAAATCCAAGGTCCATTAACTTACAATCTCATCACCAAACTAATTAGGCGTGTATCTCTCACCTTAAACTTACTGGTATTAAACTGATTCTTTAAAAAGAATTGCATGATAAATATTTTACACAAGACAGTAATCAATATATCTCAGTTGTTTTAAAGAAACTCCACTGAGGTCCAAAACCCTAGAAACACAAAGATTGAATTTCATACATAGACCAGCTGGGGAATTTAAAAAAGAAAGATATGTAAAAGATATTACAGAAATATACTCAGAAATAAATTGTAAATTGTATTTCTGTGTTATTCTTAGCTTGATTTGAGTGAAAAGCTTTGCAACGCTTTTCAATTTTGGATCACTTAATACAATAATAATAGTTATTCTGGAAAACAGAGGGAGGGAATGATCTGAAATTTTGCACATAAGTTAACTGTCTATACCTATATAATATCAAATGAAATATTAATCTCAAGAATTATTACCAGTCCTATCTTGTCAAAAACCTAATTGGTGTCCCTTTAATATCTGTCAAAATGTTATAAACACTGTAAACTTGATTTGTATAATACATTAATTATAGGGTTTAGTAAAACAACAGATGTCACTAATAAGTACAATCAAGGCTATACTTCTATATTTTAATTTATACCCTACCTCCATTTGTTATAAAATTATGCATATTAAAGTTAAATTTCTATTAAGCATGTCAATTTTCTCTCTTATTATCAATATTTTATTTCTTAATTATTATTAATAGGTCTTTCTTATCAATATTTATTGGCCTTTCTTTATAGTAGGTCTTCAATTTTCATAACTCTTTCTTAATCAATTTTAATGGTTCTGTCCTAATCAATATTAATTGGTCTTTCTTAACCAATATTAATAATTCTTTCATAATCAATATTTAAAGTTCTTAGTGACCTACATTCCAATCCCTCTTTGGCATCTTGGTTGCTTTTGTCAATGGAAGCTTGAATTTCATCTAGCCACAACTCTGCACTATCATCTCCATGTTTCTGTAAAATATCATTACAAAGTAAAACAAGAGGGCCATGATGGCCCTGAGGTCGCTCACCTGTATATACATATATATGTTTTTACTATATGCATATAGGGAAAATCAATGACCCCCTGGGGCGGGGCCAGTTTTGACCCCAGGGCTTTTATTTGAACAAACTTGGTAGACACTCACTAGAAGATGTTTCATGCCAAATATCTTAGCTCTAGCTTTTTGGGTTCTTTAAAAGAAGATTTTTTAAGTTTTTACTATATGCATATAGGAAAAATCTATGACCCCCTGGGGCAGGGCCAATTTTGACCCCAGGGCTTTTATTTGAACAAACTTGGTAGACACTCATTACAAGATGTTTCATGCTAAATATCTTAGCTCTAGCTCTTTGGGTTCTTTAAAAGAAGATTTTTTAAGTTTTTACTATATGCATATAGGGAAAATCAATGACCCCCTGGGGCGGGGCCTATTTTGACCCCAGGGCTTTTATTTGAACAAACTTGGTAGACACTCACTAGAAGATGTTTCATGCCAAATATCTTAGCTCTAGCTTTTTGGGTTCTTTAAAAGAAGATTTTTTAAGTTTTTACTATATGCATATAGGGAAAATCAATGACCCCCTGGGGCGGGGCCAATTTTGACCCCAGGGCTTTTATTTGAACAAACTTGGTAGACACTCACTAGAAGATGTTTCATGCCAAATATCTAAGCTCTAGCTCTTAGGGTTGTTTAAAAGAAGATATTTAAAGATTTTTCTTTCGGTTGCCATGGCAACCAGAGTTCTGCATGGAATTAAATTCTTTGAACAATTTTTAAAGGTGACACCCAAAGGAACATTCCTGTGAAGTTTGGATGAAATTGGCTCAGTGGTTTATGAGGAGATGTCATTTAAAGCAAAAGTTTACGGACGGACGACGGACGGACGCCGGACGAAAAGCGATCACAAAAGCTCACCCTGTCACTTTGTGACAGGTGAGCTAAAAAGACCCATGAATGAATATATCACAAGCACAAGCCTTAAGGAAATAAAACAAGATATACCTCAGCCTATATAGCAAACTATGTGCAGGCATTTAACAGATATATACTTCAGCTTATTTAGCAAATTATGTATAGGGATGTAACAGATATGTACCTCAGCCTTTTCCTTCTTCTTACGTATGAGAGACACCTGGTAGCTGTAAGCTTGTTTGTCCTCCACATTTTCTAGCTTAGCTTCTGGTAACTTCAACATCTCTAATGTCTCCTCGGGGTTGCCTTTCTCTATATATTCATTAATCTTTGATAATGCTAGGATTCCTGACAATAGAATAAAACATAATATGTGAATAAAATGACTTTACAATTTACTTTTTACATTTATTTTAATATTATATGTGTATTTACATCACAGGATTGTTGAGTTCTTTCATGCAAGCTTGACAGCCTTGGGAAAGTTAGTGACCTCACCAAGAAGTCTACAAGTGCTTATAATAGTAATAATAATAATAATAATAAAGCATAGATATGCACCAATGGTCTTCCTCCCCCAGTAATTCTGTTCAAATTTGACAACCTATGTGGAACTAACCAAACCAAATATCTCTCCATTATGACAACATTGTTCTGTGTAATGTAATTTTTTAGAATCTAAAATATGGAACTTAAACTGTGTGAATGGTCCATGCTTATACTGCTATTAATATGATAAGAAAAACATCAAAACCAATACTGTTCTCATTAACCAGCAGTTTAAAGTACAGATTTCTTGGAGTATATAAATCAGAAGAAAAATCCACAGGATCAAATGGTTTCTTCTATTGTAATATACAATATGCAAGGTATAGGTGCAACATTGGAATTTTCACCTATTTTATTTTTACAAAACTTACTAAGGTGTTCCTCTTCAACTTGAGCATTAACTTGTTCTACAACTTCTGTTATCTCAGCATGGGTTAACAGATCACATGATTCCTTAAATATAAACAGTTTAAGTATTTTTAATTGACAATGCTTAAACCTTGTTTCCTTAGAATCTAATTCAGCATTATATCTTTGTGGTCAAATCAATTTAAGACCCCTCAAAAAGCATTACAATACATTTTAGATAATTAAGCAATGCTTAAATCAAAAAGATCTCTTGAAAATTAACAGGACATTTTAAATCATAAAACATTAAAGCTAGTTCCCGAGAGATAATTTACCCTTTGAAAATGCAATGTCATTTGTAACCTTACAGCTTCTCACTTACACCTGTAAGTCAATTTAACAACAATCCAGTACAAAAAATGTTTAAAAGCTATGGGATAAATAAGTAAATCAACAGTTATACCCCTTGCTTGCCAGTTTTGACATTTTCTAAGGCAGACTGGTATCTATCAGCATTTTCTTCATCCAGATTTTCTATACATGCTGTCTCAACTGACAATGCTGCAAAAGTACCCTCTGTATTTCCTGTGTCCACACATCTATTTATAGAAGCTATTGCTGATAAAACTGAAATATCAATAATTTATTCTTTATAATCATTATAGTGGAACTTGATGATATGTATTAATAATAACTTGTCCGTAATAACAAATTTCTCCACAACTGACCAACTACTAATCCCGCAAGAATTCTTAATCCACGGTCAGAGACAAATGACCTAGGACTCAATGTGACTGCCTCCTAAAAGAATCAAACTAGCGAGCAGTGGATTACAAATCTGATGATCATCTTATTTAGCTAAGCAGGTGTGCTAAATAAATCAAGAGTATAATATCAGGAAATATTAAGAATGTAGTGACAAAATAAAAGCTACACCTGGCAATATAAACTTTTTAAATCAAATTTAAGAGGAGACAAATTATTCTAATATACAATGCAACCATTAGCATACAGGATTATGGAGCAAGGTGGAATAGTGATTTTAGCCAAGGAATCATTTGTTCACTCTAATAAGGCCCGCACCAAGCTTCCTCATAAAACAACAATATGAACCTTTCCAGATTTTAGCAGTAGTAAAGTAAATTGCAAAGGTCAACTGCTCAAAAACCATATCACAAACAAAACCGTGTGTTATTTTTGTGCAAAACCGGTCAATCATTAACTATGTATTATTTTCTGCGTAGCAATTGGATAGCCCGTCAGCTAATTTGCATAAAACTGTAAGACACTGGAAAGGTTCATTAGTATGTTTCAAGTGACTCTAATGTATTTAAAATATCTGTTAGCAACAAACACATTCAATCTGAAATATATATGTTTTAAATTGATTAAATTACCTCCTACTGCTGCGTAAATCTCATCATAATCTAGTTGTTCCTCATGTTCTTTTTCCTCTCGCATGCTACAGAACTCCTCCATATACAAACTACCAGCAAAGTCATGAACCTGTGGTAACTGTGAACGTGGGTGCTGTAATGTTTTCATCAACAGGTCACGATCTTTGGTCTCGATGGCTTGATTCACTGACACAACAGCCAAGGACTCTGTCAATGCAAATGTAAAGATACTGATGTAATGGACATTGATCACTTAAATAGATATTATATTACTACCTTTCATTTGTTTATTATGATGATTACTTGCTCTAACATTACGCAACATGACTCTGTTATTTGGTGGCTAAGCCCATTACTTACTCTAGCAATAGGCAATATTATTACCGAATATTTGGTTGCTATGCCCTTTACTTACTCTGTCATTAATATTACTACCTCTTATGAGGTAACTGCTGATTAATCATTCTAGCGAAAAGGGAGCATTACTACCCCTTATTAGATACCAATGCCAATTACTTACTCTTGCAATAAGCAATATTAATACCTGTTACACATGTATTTGGTAGTAATGCCAATTATTTACTCTGGCATTCATCAACATTACAGTCAATTGTTGAGAAAGTTGTCTCATTTCTTACTCCATATTACTACCAGTTGTTTAGAAATTTATCAGATTACTTACTCTGATATTCAGCATCTGCCTCTAGATTAGCTGTGTTAACTGCTTGTTGAATGTCTTCCTTGTCGAGGGGAACATCTTCACCATTATTGTTATTCTAAATGACATAAAAAATACATCTAAATTAGTACAACCTTCTTTTGTAATTCTTTTTCTCTCAAATAATTAAATAATTATTTAATCTATCTGCCAGATATACTTTTGCTTTCACACATAATTAAAGTTTTGTGAAAAGATGTTATATAAAAAGAAACTGTATATAAAGTAAGACTTGATATCTTTAAATACAACTAGATGCTACCAGTCAAATATCTAAGTTCTATTGTTTAAGCCTATACAAGTCTATATTATATGTTACATAAGTGACGCTCAGAGAGAGACCCCATGGGCATGACTATACATATTAAAATTTTGAATAAAATTTTGAATATAACCTCAGAGTGATGCTATAAGCTTATATATATATATATATATATATATATATATATATATATATATATATATATATATAAGCCCTATGTATTGTAATTTCTGAAACGAATTTTTTCTTCACATCACCTTTCATTTTTATTTTTAGCTCCTGCGACCAACTTTTACATCAGACTTGGACTATCTATCACCTTAGAATCAATCCTGTGAAGTTTGGTCAAAATCTACCACAAGGTCAAGAAGGTGATGTTTTTTTTTAAAGAAATTGTACGTAACTACAGACTACACATGACCGACATCATGCTATGATAAAATTTCACTTCTTAGCACTAAAAACATGACAGTAAAATGTGTTGTAAAAGTAATTAAGACAAGAAAGATTAATACCTTTTTGACTTGTCTGGTTTCCTGAAGCTGTACAACATAGTGATCAATATTTTCATCTTTGATGTTCTTGATACCAAGATGTGATGACTTCAACCATTTCAAAATGAATTCCTTATCCTCCTTTAATAAGGCTGAATTCAATTCATTCAATGTGTGCGTTGCTGAAAAAATGCAAGAATAGATTATAAGAACAGTTTTTGCGTGCTGCCAGAAAGTACTGCTGTTTCCAAAACACTTCCCCTGAATTCCTAGCAAATATTATAGGAAGATAACAGAATATTTAGCCTTAATATTGCTCAATATAATAATATTATACATGTATGATGCAATGTCCTTGACATGCCCTGAATTTGAGACAATAGTTTGTAATTTTTAGAGGTTAAATTATTGAATAATTAAGCAGCAACAAAATTTAGACTCTGGCCTGACTGAAAAGATATGCTTGCTGACCTACATGTGTATATCTATATTGGTGACACAGGCAGGATATTATTGCTGTCTAATGTCATCATCAGACGTTATAATTGGAAAAACTGAGCCGCAAAAGTAAAACAATCTGGTTAAAATGTACAGAATTTAGGCAGTTCTGCATAGCTATTATTCTAAGGTTAGTCTTACAGCAATATATTATATATGTGTAGAATATCAATAATTCAATTTCAGACTAAAGGCTTTACTAAATAACTTTAATCATTTTCAATCTGACACTAGAAAAGTTTGGTATTAATGTGCTAAATTTGAAATCTAAGCCAACAAATAGATTGCAGAGAAATTCATGACTGCTTTCCTACCTCAAGCTCTATTAACTTACCGACAGTAACGGAGCTTGAAAAACCTAAAATGAACTATAATTGCTTAACAACATATTCCAATGCAGATATTCCACCGAAACAAGCAGGTTTGTTAAGTTTATAATTTTATATCCCCAACAGTATGATACAAATCACTTGATGCTGCTTGGTATTGAAATACATCAGAATACAAGTGACAAGAGATATTGGTAGGTCAGCTTGCTCCACAATTCTCAGTGCTTGATAGGAAAACAAGGGCCTGGATATTGTAGAATTTTAAAGTTCAAAAAGGGCAAAAATCCATGTTAGAGTTATAGGCCTTGTACAGTGACCTCCATCCTATGATGCTCCTACATATGTGTGTGAAGTTTCAATCAATTCACTTCAGTAGTGTTAAAGATACAAACTTGCATGTGAATACTTAACCAAAGTGTGATTCTGATGCTAGGGTTGGTACAATAACTCTCCCTATTCTTCGATTAGTCGTGTATAATTTATAAACTGTATTTGGATTGACAAGAGTTTTTCTTCCATACCCCCTTTCCTACCTTATTAGCAACATAATAACTAGGGAATATATAAACAATTAGGTAAACTCACTATTGACTAGATTCAAGTTCCCCTGTATTTCAGCTTGTGTTAACATTTCATCATAAACATCAAACTCTTTTGTGCTATCCCCCTCTCCTCCTCGCTGAAAAGTAATATTTTAGTTTATACTAATTTATTTTAGTTTGTCTTAAAAGCTATAAGCTTACTGAAACACCTTTGAATCCGTTCCTGGAACCAACCAGTACTAAGCAATGAGTGTAAAGTTTCTTGCTCAAGGAAACAATGGCTAGCCACAGGCGGGGCTACAACCCACACGGCCAGCAAGAGAAGCACACTGAAGGAATAGTTTAAGCCTACTTTAGTCCCCACCAATATTCACTAATCTAACTAGAACTATCACTAAATGTGATTAATACCCCCACAAGACTGCTTCTGAAATGAGGATGTTACTTGTAACAGAATACCTTGTAAAAGAATTGAAATATAGAGTTATGGTTGTGGGCAATTAAAGATAATTGTGGTTCTTATATGTTGCATTTCCTTTCAATGTGGTTGGCCATTGATGAAGTTTAATTGAATTACTCTGTAATAAGTCCAGAAAGACAAAGAAAAGGAACAAAGGGCAATAACTCTATAAATACTGAAGATAGAGTTATAGTTCTTGTGCACTGCACTTTCTCTTATTGTGCTTGACCATTGTATGAAGTTGTTTTGAATTCCAACCAGTATGTTTTAAGTTATGCTCCTGACAAGGAAAAGCATCAAAGGGCAGTAACTCTGTATTTTGTCAAAATGGAGTTATGGCTCTTGTGCACTGCACTTCCTTTTAATGTCCTTGACAACTGTATGAAGTTGTATTGAATTCCAAACAGTAGTTTTCAAGTTATGCTCTGGACAAGGAAAAGTAACAAAGGGCAATAACTCTGTAATTAGTCAAGATGGAGTTATGGTTCTTGTGCACTGCACTTTCTCTCAATGTGCTTGACCATTGTATGAAGTTATATTGAATTCCAACCATTAGTCTTCAAGTTATGGTCCGGACAAAAAAGGCAATGGAAAAGCAACAAAGGGCAATAACTCTGTAATTACTTTAGATAGAGTTATGGTTCTTGTGCACTGCACTACCCCTTATTGTGTTTGACAATTGTATGAAGTTGTTTTGAATTCCAACCAGTAGTTTTCAAGTTATGCCCCGGACAAGGAAAAGTAACAAAGGGCAATAACTCTGTAATTAGTCAAGATAGAGTTATGGTTCTTACGCACTGCACTTCCTCTCAATGTGCTTGACCATTATATATAGTTATATTAAATTCAAACTATTAGTCTTAAAGTTATGGTCCGGACAAAAAAAGCAATGGAAAAGCAACAAAGGGCAATAACTCTGTAATTACTTTAGATAGAGTTATGGTTCTTGTGCACTGCACTTTCCCTTATTGTGTTTGGCAATTGTATGAAGTTGTTTTGAATTCCAACCAGTAGTTTTCAAGTTATGCCCCGGACAAGGAAAAGTAACAAAGGGCAATAACTCTGTAATTTAGTCAAGATAGAGTTATGGTTCTTGTGCACTGCACTTCCTCTCAATGTTGCTTGACCATTGTATGTAGTTATATTGAATTCAAACATTTAGTCTTCAAGTTATGGTCCGGACAAAAAAAGCAATGGAAAAGCAACAAAGGGCAATAACTCTGTAATTACTTTAGGTAGAGTTATGTTTCTTGTGCACTGCACTTCCCCTTATTGTGTTTGACAATTGTATGAAGTTGTTTTGAATTCCAACCAGTAGTTTTCAAGTTATGCCCGGACAAGGAAAAGTAACAAAGGGGCAATAACTCTGTAATTAGTCAAGATAGAGTTATGGTTCTTGTGCACTGCACTTCCTCTCAATGTGCTTGACCATTGTATGTAGTTATATTGAATTCCAACCATTAGTCTTCAAGTTATGCTCCGGACAAGGAAAATGCAACGGACGTCTGGACCGACCGACCGACCGCCCGACCGACCGACCGACCACCGGGTGACTCCTATATACCCCCCCAAACTTCGTTTTTGGGGGTATAAAAACCAAGTTTACCAACCTGCTTAAATCATCACCTAAGTGTAGTAATGGGTTAACTCCTATTAAATTTTATAAGAAGTTAACACATTACTGCACTTAAGTGACAAAATATCATTTTGATGATTCAAACATTAAAGCACTTTGACTTACTGTTGTCAGTATTGCTCAAAGACTTGTCAAAGTGTATTTCTCCCTAAATAATTAATCATGACAATTATGAATTCATTATTCAAAGTAAAATCTATGTTTCTACCTATTCTATGAAATTTTGGAATCTTTGAATAATTTTCATTCATTACATCAATCTAACTTTTAAAACAGTCATTATATATTTATTTCCATTCACTTGCAAAAAAATTAAAAAAAAATACACATGACCTTTTTTCAGTGTTGTTTTTCAGAATTATGTGGATGCTCACATTCAAACAACATACAAATTCATTACTTTAATACCTTATTTTTGGCATTTTCTGTCTTTGTTTGTTTGGCGTTATAAAGGTCAGCGGAATAATTCTCGGCAAGAACACCATCAATCCCGACAAGATTTGCTGAAGGGTTGCCAAGAGCCGCCATAATGTCTGCAGTGACTTGAGTCTCAATAGCTTCGTTGATGGCAATAATAGCTGCGTGTACTAAACAAAACAGAAACAATTTGAACAACCCTCTATATCAATACATGTAATTTAGCAGAAACTTAAAACAAATTTAAATATATTCCTTACTTATGTAATGAACAAGAGCGATCAGTAATCACATGTGTCGCCTCATGATGGCCAATTTCATGTTGGGACAAATTTTGTGACAGACGGACAGACAGACAGACAGTGCACAACTAGACTTGGTACTGATCATTCCTGTAAAGTTTGGATAAAATTGCACCAGTAGTTTATGAGGAGTAGTCCGGACAAGCTTTTGTGTATCTGGCAACACACAGAAAAAAACACCTTTTTATCAAACGGCCATAACTCAGCCAAAAATCATTCAACCGGGAAAACCCGTGCGATATGCGCAAGGACTTGAGCTACAGATCAATCCTGTAAAGTTTCATTGAAAATTGCATTAGTGGTATAAGAGAATTAGTCCGGACAAACTTTAAAAAAAAAAATTATTTAAAGGGCCATAACTCAAACAAAAATCATTGAACCGGAAAATGCTGACAATATGCACAACTAGACTTGGTACTGATCATTCCTGTAAAGTTTGGATGAAATTGCACCTGTAGTTTATGAGGAGTAGTCCGGACAAGCTTTTGTGTATCTGGCAACACACAGAAAAAAGAAACCTTTTTATCAAAGGGCCATAACTCGGCCAAAAATCATTTAACCGGAAAACCCTTGCAATATGCGCAAGGACTTGAGCTACAGATCAATCCTGTAAAGTTCATTGAAAATTGCATTAGTGGTATAAGAGAAGTATCCGGACAAACTTTAAATTAAAAATTATTAAAGGCCATAACTCTGACAAAAATCATTGAACCGGAAAAATTCTGACAATATGCACAACTAGACTTGGTACTGATCATTCCTGTAAAGTTTGGATGAAATTGCACCAGTAGTTTAAGAGGAGTAGTCTGGACAAGTTTTGTGACGGACGGACGGACGGACAGACAGACGGACAGACAGACGACGGAGAAGTGATCCCTATATGTCGCCACTACTCCGTAGAGGCGACACAATAACAGTAATAACCTAAATACACTTTCTCAATACTTTTATACATGTTTATAACAGGAACAATTTGTAATTTTAGTGGGTAATTAAACCTGATGTTTTCATTGTAAGAATAATTTTCAAAAGCAGTGAAGAGTTTTGCCTTTTTTCCCCCCGTCTTATATGACAAAACAGTAACAATATACTTACATGCTGCATCGTCTTGACTTAGCTGAAAAAAATAAAATAAAATTTACTTTTCAGTATCCCTCATTTTAATAAATGACCAGAAATTTGCAAGCTGTTGCACAACATTACACTCTTTCACCCTGTTTATTTATTTTAATTTGTATAATGAACATGGATGTGTCTTAGATTGAGTATGTTTCCATTTTTTTTTTACATAACTTTCAAAGATTTAAATACCAAGACATAGAAACTGAGCAGGCAACAGAATAGAGCCTATGATGATTGAGGACGAGAAGAATTTTTTCGCTGATTATTATTTTTTTTTTTTTAGAAGAATTTTTTTTTCTTTTTCTTTTTTTTTTTTAAAGAAACACTGCTTGACTGGCTTTTTTTATATTAAACATGATTGTGCAATACATAATAAAAAGTTATTGTATTATACTGCAAAATCAATATTATTCGTGGGGAACTCATTTCTGAGGTTTTCAAGAATTCACAAATTAAAAATCCAATGAAATTTCATTTCGTCTGCTGTAAGATTATTTTGCATTTACATCATTCCATTTCACTTTATGCAAAAATAGACAATTCAAGAAATTTAAGAACCCACAAAAATGTCCTTTGTGACAAATCCGCTAAATTTTATGCTCGTGAAATTAAGTGAATTCACAGTAATATATGAAAGAAGCAGTCATGAGATGCTTTATGCATATATTCCTATCACCAATTCACATTTAAACATGATGTATGAAAGCAGCTAATGGGCTACACATTAAAAACCTGGTTTATTACACCACCTTGTTCTCAAGTTTCTTACACCTGCCACTGACAGCAGTAATAAATTGAAACAATTGATCAATAAAACATGATAATATTACCCATATTGAAAATCGAATGATGCAGTGCGACACCTTGCATTGAATGTCTCTATATAATGAAGATTCTCATTTAATACCACATACTGTTTGTACATACAACTCTGTTATTACATGTCTTCCTATATGCAGTTACGAAAGTGAAAAATTCAACCCTTATCCTCCTAAATTTGGTGAAATGGACTTGCCCTGCTCTCAGTTATAGACGGCCCAATGTTAATGTGAGGAGTCTGTTATCAAAAATTATGTAGCAGAAGGCTACACAATGAATCCTGCAACAGTTTAGTGTCCTATCAGACTGCTATAATGTACAGTTTGGTTTGCATACCCTGACTATTTTTTGGCCTAACTCTTTATTTCTGGCCATAATTAATTACTACAATACTACAATTGAGTCTGCTTCAGTTTAGTGTCATGTCAGCCTGTACAAATGTCCAGCTTGGTCTTAGTATATTTCTGGCCTGGCTCTGTATTTCAACCTGGCTCCATATTTGACACACAGGAGTGACTATGGCAGCAAGTACATATGGAATATTTTAGTTACCTCATTAGCAAGGATTCCTCCAATCTTGCTGAATGTTGGCATCTGATACCAATTTGTCTATTCCTTCTCATTGCATATCTTTTCCCTCTGAAATTTAAAATCAAAGCTAACAAACCTTTTACTTGCTTTTTTTCATTAAGTTTTTGCCCAGCATTAAATTTTTAACACCATCAATTTTTTTTTTTAAAAAACATTTTTTCAACAGTATATATCCTGGGCCAGACTGCACATATGTGCTGATTGGCGTGGCTCAATTCTGGTGACAAAGGCTAAGAGATAATAAACACCTCTCTTTAAAATTTTTACAAACTCAGTCACATACACATAGGGGAGTGGTAGGGTAGGGGTTGTTTTGGGTTTTTTACATTTTTTTTTTTAATGACTACCCTTAACTTACAAGTCATGAAACCACAGAAATTGAGATGAAAAATATTTTCATTAACAGCTGTATTATAAAATTTTTATAGCCAGTATGAACTTTGTATATCATTTGCAAAAAGACTGTTTTACCAATGGAAACTGGTCCATTTACCTGAACAATCTAAAGAAGGAACAACATATTTTCACACATACAGATCACTCCCAGACCTTTTAAGTATGGTAAGCTCCCTCTCTAAATTTTCACACAAAATATTATGGAAAAAAATATATCTTGCTATATCTTGCTATTCATCATGAGACAAAAGTAGTATCATTAAAATCTGACCTACAATGTACTCTTTGACATCTAGATTTTAACTACATTGTTTTTTAAGTACATAAAACTTAAATTAGGAAGTGATTATTCACATGTAAAATGATTAAAATATACAATATTTCATGAACAGGAAGGTAAAGATTATCTATAATGCTATCTATATAATAATCTCATAAAAAAAACACTACATCAACATTTGTTTTTATTAACTTCCTAATAAACTATTGCATTGTCATCAACATGTAATAGTTATAGTATACAAGGGAAGAGTTGAAATATAACACAGTCATTGCATGTTTAGTACCATCATTTGGTGTTAAAAGGTCAGGGGCAGTCAAAAGCAATTGCCTGTATTGCCCAGGTTGTCCTACAGCTTGTAAGAACATGTGGAAATTTTCAAGAATTTACTATATAAATATCATATGGCAGGGATTTTTTTACCTCATTTTATGGCCGATATTCGGTCATATTCCCAATGAAAATAGAAAATTATTTTCCCAATCCTCAGGAAAATATTCAAAATAAAAATATTTTATAACAAATTCTTAAATCTTTGAAAATAAGAGCTCTTCACTGTTAATTTAAGTCATGCATTTTTTCCTCATTTTTAACAAAACATCCCTGAAATTCCCAATTCCATAGGTATGGGTCATGTCTCCAAAATCCTGGAAAAAAATCCTGTACGGACAAGTTAAGAAAAGTCTCAGAGAAAAAAGGACTAGTACATAAAAATCAGATTTTGCCAGCCCTGAAAGGTATTGCCTGGAAACCGAAGTTAAATAACCCTTTACCATGCTAAACAAGACAATCAAATATACCAATCATATGTCCAGCGTAAATTTGAATAGAAAACCTTGTTAGAAATTAAAAACAAATCAACTACTTTTACTGCTTTACATTATTTTCAATATTTCTGACAAAACGTACACAGAATCTAATCAACTATCCCGAGGATTTCTCGATAATCAAAGATGAAAAACGGGACAAAAAACAGAGTTATAAGCATTAGGCAGCCTATGGAAAGATGAGATATTAAAACACCAGTTTCCCTCTGCAATTACATGATTAATGTACATTAAATATATGACATGGGGGAGGAAAATAATCCCTTAAGATATTTTCATCAGAAATTGTGGGGAAAGTGCATAATTTCAATGCAAGAAAATATTTTGGTTTGACCAGAATAATACCATAAAATATGATGTGATGCCAATAGAATATATGACATTTTTATATAATTTTTGTATTATGATGTGCATTTAGATTTCCCTGAATTCCAATGTTACAATTGTTCAAGGCAATGTTATGTTCAAGGCAATGTTATGTCAAAAATAGTCATTCAAGGCAATGTTATGTCAAAAACAATCGTTCAAGGCAGTGCTATGTCCAAAAGAATCATTCAAGGCAATGCTATGTCAAAATACAGAAAGATATCTTTATTCTTAACTTCAAATACCACCGTAACTTAGAGTGACTTTGCAATATTGAAAATAGAAACTTTGCGGCTGCAGAAATATTAATTGCAAACTGCCATGCTATCAATTTGGTATTAAATGCAGATTTTACAAAGCTCTAATGTTAAGCCATTTTATGCATCAAACTGGTTATAAAAAGATTTCCCAGCTTCCACAAAGTCTTAATCATCATGTTTAGTCTAATCAAAATCTGCTGAATTTCTATAAATAATTCTTTCTTGTCGTCTGCAAAACTTCCTTAGATTAAATTAACATGGTCTAACATGGTCTGAATTAAGGAATTTTATTCCGACACATCAATTATATCAATCAAGTTAACTAGAAAATTGGATATCAAGTTTTTTCTTATTTTGAAGTATTCACGTGATTGAACACTTCTTAATACGAAAATTTGATTGGATAACTTGAGACATATCAATATAAGAAGAAAACATGTCCTTATTACTATCAAAACCAGGAACAGTTTTAGTTATGTGAATCACTTGTCAAAATGATCACGATTTTCTCTTCTTTAAAACTCATAAGTTTAAATTACAACTCTTCAATCAATTGAACCTACTTGTTTACACTTACATGTATGATATGTAATTCTTCCTCTCTTTAAACCATTATCCAGCTGGATTTATAAAATAGACTTTCCCAGCATTGAATTACCAATGTTTAACCCCTAACCTAACCTGCTTAATTTCTTAAATGGACTTGCCCAGCCAGAGTTCAATTTTTTAAATCAATTTTGGCTATATCAAGACAGGAAGAGGGTCAGTCAACAGTACAGAGCCATGCGAGACTGCAGAATCTGTCACTAAATGTGTTAGAACTCTATGTCTTAACATAACACAGTCTATAAGCAGTCTATATTTTAACTTATTGTTAAAAACTTAAGAAATGCTTTTTTTGTTTCATGAATTTTAATTCATTTCATGTACATGTATATTATTGTTAACTGTGCTGTAATCTATGATTACAGAAAATGAAAATAAACAAAAATTAAGAGGTTTCTATATAAAAGCCTCAATGATGCAAGTAACAGAATTATAAAAGCTTGTCAGACTGTGTGGAGGTGCATGCTGGCCTGGTTCTATTCCAAGGTTATATAGGCAGGTCATATAGGCAAGAAATGTAGGTAAGGTCATATAGGCAGGTCATACAAGTAGGTCTTATTGTCAGGTCATATAGTCAAGTCATATAGGCTGGTTATATATGCAAGTCATATAGAAAGGGTGATATAAGCAGGTCCTATAGACAGGTCATATAGGCTGGTCATATAAGAATGTGGTATAAGCAGGTTATATAGACAGATCATATAGGAAGGTCATATAGGCAGGTTATATAGGAAGGTTGTATAGGAAGGTCATATAGGCTGGTCATATAGGAAGGTGGTATAGGCTGGTCTTATAGGAAGGTCATATAGGCAGGTTATATAGGCAGATCATATAGGAAGGTTGTATAGGAAGGTCATATAGGCTGGTCATATAGGAAGGTGGTATAGGCTGGTCATATAGGCAGGTGACGGTCATATAGGCAGGTGACGGTCATATAGGCAGGTGACGGTCATATAGGAAGGACATATAGGCAGGTGACGGTCATATAGGAAGGACATATAGGCAGGTGACGGTCATATAGGAAGGACATATAGGCAGGTGACAGTCATATAGGAAGGACATATAGGCAGGTGACGGTTATATAGGCAGGTCACACTGCATCTAGTATACAAGTATTCAAGCAAGTTTATAAGCTTCAGACCATCAATCAATGTACAACTACAACATACTGTACTGACTTTACGATCAATTGTCATGCACTGTAAAATTAGCTGTTTAATTTTAGATCTAAACTCTCTAGTTTTCTTTGTGTCTTGTTATTTCATTTTTATACTTAACACCACTTCAAAAACCCACTTTAATTAAATGCACTCTAAACAACAGGTGACTGAAGTCAACCCATTCATTTTAGAGTATTAAAGCAAAGCTAAATATGACTTGGCAAACAAATAAAATCAATGATATTTCTGCCATATTGTTTTTGTAGAGAAAATTGGTTCTGTTCATTATTTGTTTGGACTAATTAACAGCTGGTCAACATAGAGACATATGTACAGACAGAATGACAAAAGAAATTTAGCTATGGTAAAAAGGTCATGAGCCTCTTTTAAGTTTGAGTGCATGAGAACTTTCAAAGTAGTAAATTAAATGACAACATCTTGTAAATGTATTCTTTTAATAACACTTTGGTATGGTATGTGCTACTCAACAGTTTTTATAGTGCAGAAAAACTTTAAAAACTTCAATGTCCATTAAAATTTCTTAAGCAGATCCATGGCATCAATGTCCTTGAATAACAATTATCTTCATAGGTGGACAATGTTTCGTGCCCTTAGTGCAATTACTGGTAACCTCCTTTTAAAATTTTGAAGGACTTCACCCTTTACTAAACTAAGGTGACTTATGTAGACAACTGGCACTCCTAAAATCTTAACTTTTTGAAAAATATCATTGAAATTCTACACACAAGCATATGGGTCATGCCCCCCCCCCCCCCCCCCCTTTTCAAAAAAAAAAAACAGAATAAAAGTGTAATGCCAATATGATAAATATTGAAGTGTAAAGAAAATCATGATCTTTGTTAAATTCATTTAAAATTATGTGAGGAAAAATAATGCTATACTGACCTGTAAAATTAACCTTTCCGTACAAGTCTTGAATCTGTGGAGCCATACCTAGCTTGAACAGGTATAAACTGAAATAAAATACAGAAATAATTTCAACTTTCCTTAAAAATGAATGTGTGTGCTGGACTTTATAAATTTTATAAAAAATAAAATATTGTCAAGTGAACAAAGATGTAATTAACACGTTTCATACGGCATGTTGAATCCAAGTAAATTACCAAATAAATGTCAAAATGTGCAAAAATAGCCCTTGCTGCTGCAAATCATGCAGAAGAAATATGGTGATAAATACAGCAAAAATCAATCATTCATTGCATATAACATGTAAATCATTACTTGAATTGTGAATATTTTTTTCTTTTCTTAAAATCTTAGTTCAATTTCCTCAGGATTAATTTTCTTGAAATATTTTGGCTCATCTGGAGGCTTTAAGGGGTTTTAACAAAATCAAACTTGAGCAACAAAGAGCATACTACAGTCAAACGCTTGGCAATACTGTGACCTTGACTTATCATACTGTAGCAGAGAACAACAATTTCAACAGTATGAATAAATCACATTATTGTGAAAAGAATCATGATCATTTATTTCCATATAGTATCATCTAGGTTAAAGGACACCAAATGTGAACAAGACAATGCTTCAAATATTTATGATCCAATTTTTCATTGATTCTCCTTTTTCAACAGTAAATAATTTAGCACATTAACTCCTTGAGGTGAGTGGTGATAATGTCCAGACTTGAGACAGTACTTTTCCAATACATAACTTTAGCATTTTGATATTGAAATCTCTTAAACTATTTTATGTACTTTTCCAAATGAAAAGAAAAACAAGTCAGAAGGGGAAAATGTTTTGAAAATTTCTGTTCAAAGTAAAAGGGAAAAAAATATGTATTAAGGGGAAAAAATGTATTGGGATAATGTAGGCCCTTTAAAAACAATTTGATAACAAACAAAAGCTTTTAAATATGTAAATTAAAAGAAAACCAAATCTTTGAAAGGGTTTCATGTTGATCATTTCCTTATTATCATCCCCCCTAGAATGACCATTTTATTTTCATCAGGGTTGTTTCTAACAAGGTTGTTTTTTGTTTCAAATTTGTGAAAATAACTCAGCCAGGCAGCATTTAAGATAAATTATATTATTACAAAATCTAGATGTAACACTTGCATGTAAGCCTGTAGCAAAGCTCAAAGTGAGAGATATTGTTAACCACTATTGTAATGGTATACAACTATGGGATAAGAACCAAAAATTCCATGAGAGAACTGGTCATTTTAGGGCTGAATGTCAGTATTATAACACTGATAATGGAAAAAGAGGGTTACTAAGTGTCTCAACTCAAAAATCTTATGTTTGATACTTGTCACCTATATTGAACTCTTCTAAAATTTTCTTCAGGTCATGTTAGACTCCAGTAGTAACACTGAATTCTACTGAAATTTAGTTCAGGTCATCTCAAAGAGTAGAAACTTCAGTAGTAACATGGTTGTGATAATCAACAAGTGATAATTATATCATCTCCCAGGGCAAGGAGATGCATTGTAGTGGCAAAGTTAACGACTTTTGCAAAGTTTTGACGCAAATTAATGTCAAATGTCACCATGTCTGGTTATATTCATTTGAAAGAATATTGACAGCAATTTGATTGCTCTTGTTTAACCCTTACCTAACTAATTGTCAAGGAATCGACCTACTTTGAACTTTGGTGATGATAATATCAATTTCAGGGATTTTGATAAAATATTAAGTAACTTAAGACAGCATGAATCGATAGGCTGGCCTGGGTCTAAATTGATGGCATAGTTAATTTATTATGACCACCACCAATCAGGGTTTAAACATCAGTGTGCAATAATATACTAGTATCAGCATTTGAATTTGTTTTGTTTTAAATCACACCAAAGGCAATTGATTTTCCAGCTGTGCCAATGGAAGAAGACCTCAGGTGCCGCCTTGTGTATTTCTTTTAACATAAGCATGCACCTGAGTAATCAGTCATTTAGTCATCATCAGATAACATATCCCCGCCAGATTTTGAGAGGAGTAACCAAATCCAGCCAGTTCTCCACATACAGGTGTCAACTGCTTTACATGACATGAAAGATTCAGCAGAGGAGGACAAATGTCCTTTATAAAATGTCGACAATCAGAACTGACAGAAAACAAAAGGCCGAAAGAAAATTCTGAACCTGTAGATCATTCTTTACCTAACATCACTGAACAAAACAACCTTGTTCTTACTGAAAATATTTCATCACAAAAGCCAAATAACTATTAAAAGCCATTCAAACATCTGCAGCAAACATTTCCGTTAAGTGCATTGATAAATGACTTTTCAAATCAATATGTTTTCCTATACTAACACATGGATAAAAGTAAATTCTGAATTAATTCTTTACTAAATACAATCTGAAATTGCCCATTGAAGCTGAGGGGATGACTTTAATGGTTGAGGCATAAGAAATGCAGCCACAGTTTATTCCTGCATGATCCTAATAGGCCACTAAATGGGTTCAAATGACTGGAGTCTAAGCATCTCTCAGCTCCAGCAGATGAGGTGGTTTTGACCCCTGGTGTTGCTTGTAACACCCGAGGTTAGCTAAAATCATCTTTTCTATTTCGGCACCCTATGAACAATACTGTGCTGGTGCGCCTTTAAACCCTAAAAAATGAACAATCTGAAATCATATATATACATATAATATGAAATCATCAATGCTCTGAGGTTTACAGACGTCGTACCTTAAAGCATGAAGGCAATATATTGTCCTCGGCATATTCTTTCTGTCATATATATCAGTTGTCTCAGGGTAAAATATCTGAAAAGAAAATCAACAATATACTAAATTAAAGTCAAAATCTCACCTTAACATTATCATATCTTTAAGTAGGATTAATTAAAAGTTAAATGTAATATGGTGTCATCTGAATTCAAATTTTACTGATGAACAAAGGACCAAGATGACCCTGAATGCACTATTTCTGACATTATTATTCATCTAGCTTGAAAGTATTACAAATTTTGAGAATTGACCTCAAAACTAGTGTAAGTCCATCTTTATTTCATATAAATTACTGCAGATTTGCAATCAACCCTGGTACTGTTAACATTAAATTTCTTCCAGTTCAGAAGGGATTACAAAAAAAAACCAACAGTTTTTTAGCTTTGAATGCATTTTCATTGGACTTTATAATGTTAATTTTTCTTATCATACAATTTTAATACATAAATGTAGCTGTATTTCTGTCTTTCAAAGTCAGAGAAACATTCTAACCCGCGGAAGTCCAACCTCTTCCATAGCCTGGAACCACTGGTTTAAGTTATCTGTGTGTCGGAAGTGAAGCCCTCTGGCCTGAAAAAGTTAAAATGATTCTCTATCATAAGCAATACAACAGTCTTAATAGAACAATAATAGTACATTTCATTATATCTCAACTTGTCATTCACCCGTTGAATGAGTCATCATCTACTTTCTCAGAAATATTTTATAATTCTAACATGGTATTCTATATTTCATGATAAATCAGACTTATGGTACTTTTAAGAGCATAATTAAACTTCATATGCATGATTGTTGAAAAGGAAACATGGACAAATCATTTGAATGATGTCAATTCGGTTACATCATCACTCAATGTAGTTCAAAATGTTTCAGAAATTCTTTTTTATGAACATTTTAAAATTGAAATGGATATCAATTTTTCATGCTTTATTGCAGCATGGTTAACTGTTGTAAAAACATTTATTTTCTGCTTGAGATTTAGTAAAATAATATCAGTCCAATTATCTTTGATGCACAAACTCGCTTAAATGTACCCATTTAATAATACTATGGAGAAATAAACTTGCAAAACTTACAGATTAAAAGCAAAAACTTTCTAAATTTTGATGAAAGCCTCTTGTCAGTCTTAAAACCTGGTAAATTTTCTCTAAATATACAAAATGATCTCTCTAGACATGCTATTTGTTCAAACATTTATTTGAATTGCTTTTCAGGCAGACTGGAACAATTTTCCATTAAAAGTAGCAGTCTCTTTGATTTAAGATAATGGTATTGTCACAAGTAAGACAGTCAAAAATACATAAATATACAGTAAAGTCTTTGATAATTTGTTTTCATTTTTCTCAATATTGTATAGTTGTATTGTTTTGTTTAGTTTTATTATGGTGCACAATTTAGGTTATATGGCGCCGAAACAGGAAAGATAACTTGTTTAAAAACTTGAGTCAAAACTACGTCCCCTAAAGGTTCCGCCCCTGTGAAGATGGGAACACCAGGGGTCAAAACTACGTCCCCTAAAGGTTCCCCCACTGTGAAGATGGCAACACCAGGAGTCAAAACTACGTTCCCTAAAGGTTCGCCACTGTGAAAGATGGTCTAATGGTAAATTATCCTGCACTAAAGGAAACATCCCATTATAGTGCCAAAACATAACCATCAACCATGCAATATTGGGGCAGGTCAAATGTAAAAACTTTGTTACTTTCTCCTCATTATTCATGTAATTCCACTAGGGTGGAAGTGCAGGTAGGATTTCAATTTACTGGTGTTAAGTTAACAATTTGCATCATCCCACTTCCTCCTTTGAATATACATACATGTATTACTTAATTGGGTATCAAAAACTAAACTGCAGTATGATAATAAGTACAGTATTACATTTATTCAATAAACAAACTATTTTAGACCTTTCATTCAATTATCTAACTGTTTAATATACACTAAAAGTTCCAAGACGTTTCATTGAACACTCACTAAAAGTTCAAGACCTTTAATTTCATATACTCTAAAAATTCAAGAACTAAAAAATTCATTCAATATACACTACAAAAGTTGGGGACCTTTCATTTAATGCACTAACTGTTAAAGACATTTCATTCAATACACTAACTTTTTCAATACACTAACTCGTGAAAACCTTTTCGCCGAATGCATAACATGAATCAAATATTTTACTTCATTGGGCCTTGACAATTACATCATGATTTCTCATCCCATGAAAGAAAATTACAGCAACAGAAAATTGTGGCAATGTTTATACTATGTGATAATTATATTCTCTTATCAGCCGATTCAACAGTATTTGTCAGTATATTGACCAGAAAATTGGAAAGTTTCAACAAAACATTTAGCCGGAAATTACAGAGCCAAGTTACTTCTTGATCTAATCTTATGCTGTCCGTCATTTCCTCTTTATAATATAATGAACTTGATCTGCATTGAATTTAGAACAGTTTATTGCCAGTTTAAGGGATTTCAAAATTAACCCGTTCCAGACTAAAATATCTTAAATAAACTTTTCCATCTTTCAATCTGGACAAAACAATTGACCACTTCCAGGGGAAAATGTCAAAATATGTACATGTACAGAATGAATAGGGAACATTGCAGACCATGATTAGATGGCATGGATTTGCCAAAGATCTTGGTCTGCACTGGTTGCAAGGGTAAAATAAGTGGCCGCAGTAAGCTAAGGATTTTAATCTTAAATTTACAGCAGTCGACAGCAGATGGCCTAATAAGGGTATACATGAATTATAATCACTGAAAGTACCCTAAATGGGCTTATCAGCTACTTAACTTTGACAAATAGATAAGCCATATATGGCAATTGTTTATGTTTATTTTGCTACATTTTAGTATATGAGTCACCAGTTTTTATTCAAACATGGAAAAGATTTATCATACACAAATTTGTCCTCACTAACTTGCTACATCTACATATAAAAACTGATTTGTTCTGCTTAAAAATTATGTAAATGTGCGAGATCTTATTCTAAAACTGGGGTTCCATCAGTACGAGGCCTGATCAGATAACAGACTGCACAGATTGGCTAGCTGTTCTGGCTCCCTTATGTAATGTTGGCACTGACAAGTCACAATCAATTTTAGCACTTTAATACAAGCAATTTTGACACATAGATAAGTTTTATTTACAAATGTAAATAAAGTCAACTGTTTACATTCATGTATTACACAGTATGATGCATGAGTCACCAGTTTTGATTTAAAAATGAAAAGAACATTTTCTTGTTTAAGAATCTTTAGTATTTGAAATTATTATTTATCCAATAGGATTGCAATATTTCAAATGAATCGTAACACACTGACTTCGGTTATTCAGCTCACTCATAATTGATCAGTCTTTAATTATAAAAATAATTTCAAACACTGAATTGGTTGACCAATTTAATTTTTGTAAAACACTAACCAATGTGAGGATTTCACCTTTACCATATTAAATATGTATCATGGACAGCCAGGAACTATTAATTGTTGACTTTAAAATATTAGAAAACATCAACAATCAGATATACAGTTTTATCCGCCTACATAGATGTACATGCCATCATAACTCTTTATTTCATGTGGCATTGATATGCAAGTCCTTATCGCTACAAACACACTCTTAAAAAAAAATCCTGCCAGCTGCCAAGTCACAAAGATATTAAAGCCTAATAAGGCAAATGTTTATGTTTATTTAGTATAGTATAGTTGATTATATGAGTCATCATGTTTTGATTGAAAGCAGAAGAATTTGGTTTCGTTACAAGAAGGATAGAATAATGTTGTGATGCAGAAATAATCATTTTTAGGCTGAACGACTTGACCTTAACTTTGATTTTGAAAACGCCAGATAAGTTTATTGTCTCCGAGGGATTTAAACAATAACAATAATGTTCGGCTGCTAATAAGATAATTAATAGCCCATCTCATCAGTTTGAATTCTTAGATTGTCGCTGTGATACAATTATTATTGCATTATTATTATTATTATTATTAACATAGTATGTTGATATATTTTACAGGCTTTAAAACACTGCTGGGTGATCAGCCTTTGCCCAGGCTGGCCTACACAGTGTGTCCAGACTCTTGACTGTTGCCTGACTTATCTTAAATTTTCTCATTGACTATAATTGACATCCCCAAAATTAATCATGGATAAGGTCCAAAAATGGAAGATGGACAAGTTCATAAAAAAAAGTCAGCAGGTAAAAGGTAAAAATTAAACCTTAGTAATATAAATGCACACAATTTTAACAATGCACTACACCATATGAACATACATGTATATATTTCAGAAAGATACAGTCATAAACAAACCTATTATGAAAGAGATGAAAGTATCTTTTGAAGTATGAAAAGAGCATTTTCAAAATTCTATTACACAATTATATTACCCTTATCATAAAATAAATCTTATTTATATCACAACAGAAACTTGCTTTTTTTATTTTCAATACCTTTAACAAATTATATTAAGATCTTAACATTTCATATTCATGTAATTATGCAAGCTTTTGAATCAATATCCTATATTTTCTATTACCTTTATAAATGCATATTTACATTGAGTGTTGAAAAGGAAGTTATTTTCACATCATTTTCTTTACATTTACATGACAAGGTATGTGTAAATGACCCAACACAAAATTTGTAAATAAGACCAAATTTTTCTTTTTAAGGTCAAGTAAGTTACTGATGGGATATTAATTGATTAATTGACAAGAAATATTTCATTTGCTTTAAATATTTGATTGATGGCTGTGTCATTTTGCAAATAAATATGCTCTGAAATTAGCCTTAAATGTCAGTTAGGGATATTTATTTATTTCTACAAACTTAAGAGTACCAAAGTTAAGGTAATAAGTTTTAATAACAAATTTAAGACCATAATACTGACCCATTGAATGGTTAAGTTTCTGGTGTTTCCTACCCATACAAACAGAAATATCACAAGCTGGTGGAAACAGTGTTATAACAGTAACCAGGAGCACTGCACACAGTGTTAATGCTTGTCTGTTAAGGGCAACAACTATCAATAACCAATCTTAATAAATATTAACAAGAGCACCGCTAGGCGGAGCATTATATGCCCGAAAGTACTTTTTCTTTAAGTAAGGATGAAGCATTTGTAAGACATGGGAATTAAATACAATATTACCTCCTTCAAAAAGCAATCCTCCTTTATAGCTGAAGAACATTCATGTTTATATACAGTTGCTGTTTTCAAAGCACCACCATCAAGTTGTTATATTGTAAGTAAAAATGCTACAACCGATGGACGAAAAGACGTCAGGGGTATAAAGCCTGTTAATCCTATAAAATTGTTGACTTAGAGTTATTGGCTGTTTCCATTTAAAGGTGATAGTAACCTTGATCTTTGACCTTGTGACCCCAAAATCAATAGGGGTCTTCTACCCAATATGGACAATCATCCTATGAAGTTTGAATACATTGTGGGCCAAATGGAACTTAAGTTATGCTCCGGCAACTGTTTTCAAGTATTAAGCTAATAGTGACCTTGTCCTTTGACCTTGTGACCCCAAAATCAATAGAGGTCTTCTACCCAATATGGACAATCATCCTATGAGTTTGAAAACTGTGGGCCAAATGGAACTTAAGTTATGCTCCAGAAACCATTTTCAGTTTTATGGTAATAGTGACCTTGACCTTTGACCTTGAGACCCCAAAATCAATAGGGGTCTTCTACCCAATATGGACAATCATCCTATGAAGTTTGAAAACTGTGGGCCAAATGGAACTTAAGTTATGCTCCAGAAACCATTTTCAGTTTTATGGTAATAGTGTCCTTGACCTTTGACCTTGTGACCCCAAAATCAATAGGGGTCTTCTACCCAATATGGACACTCATCCTATGAAGTTTGAAAACTGTGGGCCAAATGGAACTTAAGTTATGCTCCAGAAACCATTTTCAGTTTTACGGTAATAGTGACGTTGACCTTTGACCTTGTGACCCCAAAATCAATGGGGGTCTTCTACCCAATATGGACAATCATCCTATGAAGTTTGAAAACTGTAGGCCAAATGGAAACTTAAGTTAAATTGCTCCGGAAACAATTTTCAGTTTTTAGGGTAAATAGTGACCTTTGAACATTTGACCTTTGTGACCCCAAATCAATAGGGGTCTTCTACCCAATATGGGCAATCTCCTATGAAGTTTTTGAATACTGTGGGCCAAAAATGGAACTTTAGTTTATGCTCCGGAAACCAAAAATTGCGCTAACGGGACAGACGGATGCCAGGGGGTATAACATAAAAGGCGGAAAATTTCTTTCGGGGCATATACAGTAAAAAGAGACATTAAATTTTATAACCATTTTAAAATATTTAAATAATCAAGCTATATATTATGATTTTTGCATGAGATAACATCAAACAACAACCACAAAGCTGGCAGGCCATCATAATAGCTCGACTTTTTCTTAAAAAACAGAAAAGGTTAAAAAAATGTTTTTTTTCTCAAAAAATTCTTTTTTTTTTTGTCTTACAAAATTTTAAATTATGATAAATATATAAAAATTTACACATAACTCAATTTTAAAAAAAGGGAATAGGTTTTGTGCAAGTAACCTTATGCACCAGATTATTGTGGGCCCCGAAAAAATAACCCCTTGCCCTTGGGTTTAAAAATTAAAAACATTTTCCTAAAGGGAAGAAAATTTTTTCAATGACTCAAAAGGTAGTAGGTTTAGGGTCTTTAAATTTTTCTTCCCAAAATTCAAAAACCCCGGTTTTCTCAAATTTAATATAAAGGGGGCAAATGGGAAAAACATTTTCCACCAAATCAGACAGTAATTTATTTGATAAAACCCCTTTTTAGAACCCGGGAAAAATTATTTTCGGATAAATGTGCCCGGATATAAAAAAAACCTGCCCCAATTTCCTGCCATTCCAATATTTCATATAAACAGGCTGATAATTTCCTCTAGATGTAAATGATAGGATATGAAACAGTAATAATTCTATAAAACGGCCATTCCAGAAAATAAATAAACATGTGCTAAATTTGCATAACCAACTGCCAATAATCATTGCTTATTGAAAGGGTTTCATTATAAACATTCTTATTTGCACCCTATCTGCACAGACAATTCAAAGCAGTGAATAATCATAAGTCCGGTCCTGTAACATTGGTGTACATGCTGACCTAAGTCTATAAACTGGTAGTAAGTATAGTCCTATCGCATACATGTAGGTGTAGAGACTGGCCTAAGTCTATAGTAAGTTTTATAATAATTGCTGATGGTGTTCATTACCAGTAGCCTTGATCCACAATTTCAGACAGCATAAAAAAACTTCTTTTTTTTGAAGTTCTGTTTCTGATGGCATGCCATGGGGGATAAGAGGCATATTCTGCCAATGGGAATGTGATTACAAGATACATCTAAAGAAAACAATTGTGCAATATCTAAAATGCCTTACTTCTGTGAGGATGACCTTGAAATATTTTTTTCATTTTCAAGAAAATGCTGAAAATGCACTACCATAAAAAGATGCAACTTTTAAGCATGTATTTATAACCTGCATGACAATGTAGCTTTTACATAATAGCATTAAAAAGAATAATGAGAAATGGCAGCTCTATGCCGGCAATGTTCTTATTTTATGTCTCCGGGGACACTGAAAGGTTACATGAAAGCAAAAGGAAAGAACAATACTATGTAAAAGAAATACTGTCAGGGCTTATTTTGACAGATTCGGTTCAAAATATATTTGATTGCCAATGTGTGTCTGTGTATGTGAATGAAAGAGCTTTAATAAAGATTGACTGCTGTTCACTTATTTCCTTACTTCTTTTTTTTTATTATAAAGCTTTCATGTACAGAGAATTTTCTATTGAAGTATGTAGAGAAATTATTGCTCCTTACACAAATTCTTTAGGGAAATAGTATATATTAGTAAATATATATATATTTCATGATCTTTCTCAGTCTAAGCAATAAAGACAAAGAAAATTATCCAATTTTGTTATTAAAAGAACTGATAAGAATCTTATTTATCTTATCATTTCATATTGAATAACAATCAATCTACAGAATATCACACTTCTGTCCTAGATTATAGACACTTTAGGTAAACCATGGTCTGGTATCTATAGCAACAGACTTTTGTTTATTTTGGACAGTTTCTCCATTGATTAGACTGTCATTGCCTTCTGCTGTCTAATTTGTCTCCAACCTAATTCATGTAACATCAGACAGATCACATAAAGATTATCATTTCCAGTCATTTGGGTTCTTTTACACAACAATTTAGGTTCTTTTACACAACAATTTGGGTTCCTTTAATTACTGAATACTTTTGGATATTTTGCAAGAGTATTAAGGATTGTTTTATAGCATTGGTGTATCTATTACTTGAAAACATAATCAAATTAAGGAAGCACAATTACTGTCTAGTGGCAGATTTTTACCAGTTACTTAAACTGAGGTTTGATGAAAAGACCATTATTGCTTTTTTTGGACTGAAATAACCCAATGAAAACCCGGCAAAAAATTTTTAAATTTTTACAAAAATTTTTTTGTATTTCAATAAAACAAATTTTAAAAAAAAAACTAAAACCCCAAATTTTCTTAAATTTTTGTAAAAAAATTGGTTTTGGCTAAATGATACCCCAAAACCAGAATAAAAAGATCATGCAGCTGTTTGCAATGGACGTTGATATTTTAAAAACAGGTAATTTTTGTTCTAAATTTTCCCCCCAATTTTGGACTATTCACCCTTATTCTACAAAATCAATATTTACCTTTAAACTTTTCTATTTTGTCATAAATCCCTTTTAAGAGGGACTTTGTTGGGGGCCATGAAGTGAGCAAGTTTTCCCAGGTAAACTCCATTACGTAATGCCTCCTCCAGCTCTGTTGTGGGAGGTAACTCTTCATTAATGCAAGCTTGTATCCATCTGAAATTATAGAAATGCACCTTTAAAGTTTTAAACAACTTCTTCTCTTAGGTAAATGCATGATTTTCAAGTCTTAAACATTTGATTTTATACCAAGTTTGATGAATAAAAGGAGGTCATTGAAAAAGGTTGGTGATTCTTCCAAAAACAAGCAATTTTAAACCAAAACAAGCCACTTTATACCTATATTCTACATACTTTGCTCGTTTCTGAAATATTCATTTGCGAAGTACTAACATCGCTTTATCACAGTGGAACAAACAGCTTTCTCTAAAATATATAATGATCTTATATGATTACCCTTGTGACAATACTTTTATTCAATTTTGAAATAATCTGTAAAAGCTGAGTACTTAGAACAATAATTCACTTACAATTCTACTGATAGATACAACTCTCTGAAAAAAATTGTTCTGAGAATTGGCATAAAAAATAATAGTCACCACATTCATAAACAAATTTAAAGACTGGAAACACTTATGATTTGCCTATGCCATCACCAGCATATCACCTGGACAACCTACACATTAATTCTGTCTGACCAACCTTACTTTAATATTTTAAATGGTTTTCTCCATCTTTTAATCTTTATTATATCATTCATCATTTTAGTGAAAATTTCAAAATAACCTTTCTCTTATAGAGGAAAATAATAAATATCAACATAACTTTTGAAAGTATGCCCAAATTTCAACATAACTTTTGAAAGTATGCCCAAATATCAACATAACTTTTGAAAGTATGCCCATATATCAACATAACTTTGAAAGTATGCCCATATATCAACATAACTTTGAAAGTATGCCCAAATATCAACATAACTTTGAAAGTATGCCCAAATATCAACATAACTTTGAAAGTATGCCCATATATCAACATAACTTTGAAAGTATGCCCAAATATCAACATAACTTTGAAAGTATGCCCAAATATCAACATAACTTTTGAAAGTATGCCCAAATATCAACATAACTTTTGAAAGTATGCCCAAATTTCAACATAACTTTTGAAAGTATGCCCAAATATCAACATAACTTTTGAAAGTATGCCCAAATTTCAACATAACTTTGAAAGTATGCCCAAATTTCAACATAACTTTTGAAAGTATGCCCAAATTTCAACATAGCTTTTGAAAGTATGCCCAAATTTCAACATAACTTTGAAAGTATGCCCAAATTTCAACATAACTTTTGAAAGTATGCCCAAATTTCAACATAACTTTTGAAAGTATGCCCAAATTTCAACATAACTTTTGAAAGTATGCCCAAATATCAACATAACTTTTGAAAGTATGCCCAAATTTCAACATAACTTTTGAAAGTAAGCCCAAATATCAACATAACTTTTGAAAGTATGCCCAAATATCAACATAACTTTTGAAAGTATGCCCAAATTTCAACATAACTTTGAAAGTATGCCCAAATATCAACATAACTTTTAAAGTATGCCCAAATTTCAACATAACTTTTGAAAGTATGCCCAAATATCAACATAACTTTTGAAAGTATGCCCAAATATCAACATAACTTTTGAAAGTATGCCCAAATATCAACATAACTTTTGAAAGTATGCCCAAATTTCAACATAACTTTTGAAAGTAAGCCCAAATATCAACATAACTTTGAAAGTATGCCCAAATTTCAACATAACTTTGAAAGTAAGCCCAAATATCAACATAACTTTGAAAGTATGCCCAAATTTCAACATAACTTTGAAAGTATGCCCAAATATCAACATAACTTTTGAAAGTATGCCCAAATTTCAACATAACTTTTGAAAGTATGCCCAAATATCAACATAACTTTTGAAAGTATGCCCAAATATCAACATAACTTTTGAAAGTATGCCCAAATTTCAACATAACTTTGAAAGTATGCCCAAATATCAACATAACTTTTGAAAGTATGCCCAAATATCAACATAACTTTTGAAAGTATGCCCAAATTTCAACATAACTTTGAAAGTATGCCCAAATATCAACATAACTTTGAAAGTATGCCCATATATCAACATAACTTTGAAAGTATGCCCATATATCAACATAACTTTGAAAGTATGCCCAAATATCAACATAATTTCGAAGGTATATCTCTTTAAGGTGATAGTTTTAAGGCCTTGCAAGACATTTAACTAGGTATATATATAATATTTACTATTTTTACTATTTACCAAGGTATGTATCATAGATAATGTTACTGTGAAACATTTTAAATTTTATCTTGGCCTTAAAACAGCAATATGAATGTCCACAGCCCAGTAAAAAATAACTTAAGTTAATAATATTATAATATGCAGCAACGATACAATTAAAATACAATAAACAATATAAAATCATACACAGCATGTTACATCGTAAAATGCATATACTTTAAACTGTATAACTACACATTGTCACAGTTCACCTCCTCCCTCAAGTTATTTAATTATTTATAGAGGTAAAGTAATTACTTTGTAATGTTATGCACGCATATATACATATATAATTTAATATACACACCTATATTACTGAAGTGTGAGAATTGAATGTACTTCTTTTACACAATTTTAATATTACAGTTTTACAATGAATACATTTTTTTTTTTTGCTCTTACTTTAATTAACATTACATTGTATAACATAATGGAAGGGAACTGTGGTAGAATAATGATCAACTGGATAGCCATGCCCACTGCCCAGCACTTCAAGGTGCAAGCGGCAATAATGAGTTACCTATACAAGACTGCCAACCTGCACATCCCATGCCAAACACACTACTGTTGGTAAATCAATATTTTACATTTCATTATATTTACATCTCTTAAAGTCAAAATGGATGGTTCCAAATTTATAGTACAGCAAATGCATCAAGTGGCTGACATCTGAAACATTGCTGGCTGCAGGAGTTCAAATCCTAACAACAGCAAGCCTATGTTTCCATGAACAAGAAAATCTACACTTTCTGATCAGTAATGTTTAGTTCCAGGAAAGGATTCAAGAGTGTTTCCATAAGTTTATAGCCTCAAACTCAAAGTAAAATAAATTTGTATAAACTAAATACACCATTTCTAAAGTCTATATGAAGAGCAATGAACTTTCAACATCAATAAATATAAATAAAACCATGTAACCATACATTCGCTTCTTGTGAATATTAATTTTATGACTTTTGTAATAATATATATTGATATACAGTGTATATGTGCATTTACTTAACATCTTAAATGTTTGAGACTCTTCTGTTAACACTCCAAAGTAAATTCAATTTTCAATTTGACAACAGTGAAGTCATAAAACATAATAAAGAATATTAAATTCTAGTGGAATTAAACAGCAAGTGACATGTTAATGGCCATTTTAAACTTCCAGCAAGAAGAGTTTCTTATTGTACCAGTACTCAAAATTTATTAAAATAATTGTAAGACATACATAGATAAAAAATTTTTGATGCAAAACAGCCACACCCATTGCAATTAGGCAACAAAGAAAGACAATGCTGCACCAAAACCAACCCAGAAATGTCTAAATTTTATAATATCTACCAATTTAAAATTTACTTCATAAAAGACACATCAAACTGCTGTTGGCTAAGTGTTAATGCACCAGTTAATTGTGTATTACACAGCCCAACTCCCCCTCCCACCACCCTCCCCTTCTCTTGACCCGAAACCAATGGTAAAACCCAAGCCCTGTGAGGGAAGACAAATGGTAAAATCCACGCTACTAAGTACCCTAAACTAAAAAGTTCATTAAGTTATTTCCCAATTTTGGTGGCAGTGTCCATTATGTTGGGGAAAATGAAATGTTGTTAGCATCATTAAGTTACATGCTGGTTTAATTATGACAATATAGACAAAAAGTTGTTGTTTTTTTCGGTAATTTTTATCTACAGCTTTATCTTATTAAAAAAATAATTATACTTAACAAACAACAAAATTGATGACTCATACAGTGAACATTGTTTTCTACATAATTAACTAAAAGCTTTATTTTCATTTAAATCTATTTTGGAAAAATGATTCATTACATACATAATGTATGTATCATAGAAAAAATTGGTTTCTATTTATAGCTTTAATACATTTAGAAATTTCTAAATATATACAAAGGTCTATAAAATAGCCAACAATGATCTATCAGGCCCACCCCTTTACTTGTTTTATGTATTTGTTACTAATACTGACCTTAGATCACAAAAATATAATGAATGTGAATGATTTATTGACCTCAGTCAACTGTTATGTGTCCATATGGCTTGTCAATCTATAACGTGCAAGCAATCAATACACGCAGATCATGAGGTGTACAGTTTTCAAAAAACAAAAGTATCAATTACCAACATCATAAACATCATAATGTCATGTAAACACATTGTCGTTTGCATCCTTTAAAATTGCCAATAGCATACACAAAGATTGTCATTGGCATACACAAAGATTGTCATTGGCATACACAAAGATTGTTATTGTTGTTCACAAAGATTGTCATTGGCTTACACAAATATTGTTATTGTTGTTCACAAAGATTGTCATTGGCATACACAAAGATTGTTATTGGTGTTCACAAAGGTTGTCATTGGCATACACAAAGATTGTCATTGTTGTTCACAAAGATTGTCATTGGCATACACAAAGATTGTTATTGGCATTCACAAAGATTGTCATTGGCTTACACAAATATTGTTATTGGTGTTCACAAAGGTTGTCATTGGCTTACACAAAGATTGTTATTGTTTGTTCACAAAGATTGTCATTGGCTTACACAAAGATTGTTATTGTTTGTTCACAAAGATTGTCATTGGCTTACACAAAGATTGTTATTGTTTGTTCACAAAGATTGTCATTGGCTTACACAAAGATTGTTATTGTTGTTCACAAAGGTTGTCATTGGCTTACACAAAGATTGTTATTGTTTGTTCACAAAGATTGTCATTGGCTTACACAAAGATTGTTATTGTTTGTTCACAAAGATTGTCATTGGCTTACACAAAGATTGTTATTGTTTGTTCACAAAGATTGTCATTGGCTTACATAAAGATTGTTATTGTTTGTTCACAAAGATTGTCATTGGCTTACACAAAGATTGTTATTGTTTGTTCACAAAGATTGTCATTGGCTTACACAAAGATTGTTATTGTTGTTCACAAAGGTTGTCATTGGCTTACACAAATATTGTTATTGGTGTTCACAAAGGTTGTCACTGGCGTTCTCAAAAATTGCCTTTGACATTTTACAAAGATTGTCATTGGCATTCACAAAGATTGTTGTTGACATTCTCAAAAGTTGTCATTGGCATTCACAAAGATCATCACTGGCATTCACAAAGATCATCACTGGCATTCTTTTAGCATTCACAAGATTATTATTGGCACTAAGGATTACATAAAGTTTGTCATTGGCATTCACAAAGATAATCATAGGCATTATGGAGAAGTCAGTAAATTCATTAAAATGTTAATTGGTGTACAAAAAGATAGTCATTGGTGTTCACAAAGCAAGACATTTTTTAAAACAAGAGACAAAGTACCAAGGTAAAAAGGTCGAGCACAATTAATGTACCTAAACATGACCTTGGATGCAAAACTTGAATATTTGATTGCCATTAAAGCATACAGAGACATCTATTAAACACTTGCCAAGTCTTGTTGTAACATTACTGCACAATTTGTTAAACATATGAACTTACATGAAACAATTGTAATAAATTACACGCCACTCTGACTCATGCAATATAAAATTAACATTATACAACATGTTATGTGCGGTACCTACATACATAATACAATATTTCAAGTTTTTATATAGTTGATTTATTTCAAGTTTTTATGTAGTTGATTTATTGTTGTTTTCCTATAAGAAAATAATGAGCATAGAAAAAAATATACAAATGTAGCAAGAAATTGGTCTCGCTTCATAAACACTTCAATGGTTTTAAGGAGAAATGACGAAAACAGAAAAAATTGCTTTTCATGAACATAATATATAAGGAAAGAAATCAAATTTTGGCACAAAAAGAACCCAAGTGAGGCAGGGAAGTATGAAAAGCTTAGTAAACAATTTGAGAATTCATTGTAATACTGGCCTATTTTGTCCTTGAAGATGTTGAGTAATAATAGTACCGCCCAGAACACTTGAAAAACCTAGGTGTTAGTGTAATTCTTAACCATTTAATGTTTCATTGATCATAATTAAAAATTCTTTACCATTCAATATTTCATTGATCATAATTAAAGATTGATACACTTTATAAAATATGTTTATTATAATACCATGCTATATTTGTATATAATTGTAATGACCAGGTTGATCTTTGTACTGACTCAAAACTCCGCAATAGCAGTTCAAGGATTTTAATTATTGAAACGTTCAAATTTAACGATGTGAAGTCTGATCTCACTTTTTTATGTATCCCAAACCACTATTGCTGTGGCATATGTAATAAGCCTTTATTGCCTCCACTAGCACTCTATGGGTTAGTCTGTATATAGTGTGAAATGTCAGTCTAAATTATAAACCAATGGAAACAATACGTCAAGCTTATAGGACCTTCTAGAAAGAAAAACAAATCTTGAAATATTTTTTTATATTTTTTTCATACAAGCAGAACACTTAATATGTCTATCTTAATGAATATTGACTTTCTCATTAAGAAAGTTTTTTATTTTGTTGGTGACTAGTGTAGACAACATGTTGATGTTCACAATACATAAAAAAAAAATGATGACTAATTTTTTCATTAATTTCAAACAATAAAAGTATTTCATGCATAAATGTACTAATATACAGACAAACTTTTAACTATTTTTAGTTCTTGGTGAATTCAACAAAACTTCTGAATGAAAATAAATTGTCTGTGTTTGATGCAACTCATAATCAGACAACTATCAAACATATAATTATATGATTCCATAGCTTCTGTACTAATACTACTTAATTTCCACAAGCAAAGGGGACCACTTCAGCACAAATATCACAAGTACATGTACGTGACTGTGACTATGTGTGTCATTGAATAGAGCAACTAGTTTTCAACCACATGTTTTCAAGCTTTCAAAGAATGAAAATACTTAGTTACTTTCAGTTCATATGATTCTTTTGTATATATAATGTGAAAGAATCCAAATTTCATCTTAAGATTCCATTTGGTGTTTAAGGGTAAGTTATGGCCATATCAATGACCATAACTACCCTGCCACAATGGCCTCAATAGTCCTTTCATCTAAATATTAGGGCTGACCATCCAACAAAACAGAGCATGTCATACTGCTTGGATTGGTTTGTTTAGTTTGGTTTTACAGCACAAAAACACAATTTGGGTCATATGGCATCATAACAGGAAAGATAATTTTGACTAACCTCGGGTGTTACAAACTTTAAAGCAACACCAGGGGTCAAAACTACCTCACATGCTGGAGCAATGTGGCCATACCACGTGACTTTTCGGGTACGGAACACGCCGATTTTTCACCCGATTCAGGTATGTTTTTTATTCATAACTTATTTATTACTCAACCGATTTTGATCAGATAAGGCGCAGAGTACCCGTAATTATATCAGTTATCCACGGTATATCAAAATTCTGAAAACCCCTGAATGGTTTTTGAGAACATTCGAGTACAGTTTTCTTTTCATAGCCTGGGCCGAGGGGAACGGTACACACTCATTTGGCATAACAGGCGATTTGTAGCAAGTCATATGTTTTTTGATACTATATCATAGAGAAATACATGTTAAATCTGATATATTTACTATGTCCAATGTATCGAGTGAATGCAGTGATGTTTTAGCATATTTTCATAAAGTGATGTTGAAATGATACGGAACACACTGTTATTTCAAAAGATACGGTAAACACACACAATTTCTGTCTTTGAAACAATTCTAAAATAAGATATATAAAAAAATTAATTTAAATTCTAATGTGAGTAATTTTTTTCATAGTTATACATGTTATTAATTTAAACGAGAACCCTGGGACCTGTTTTGCAAAGTATCATTATGCCTACAGTTTTATGTAAACAGGATTATTCAAAAAATAAAAGAACATTTTGCGAGTACGTTGCGCAAAATTCGATTTTATATGTTGAGCAATTAATATTTGGCTAGAAAATGTTAAAATTTTAGGGAGGGATACGGAAGACATTCAAAATTTTGTTTTGTTTCGATTTTCATTTGAAACAATTAGGTATATTCTTTTGGATTATAAAACGAATTGTGAAATTCATGGACATCTGTTATGTGTGATTATTATTTTATTTAATTTGTTTGTTCGAATATATAAATGACTGTGTAAACGTAGTATGAATATATAAACAAACAAGAAGTTAGGAGTAAGTTGGAAATATATGTTCCTTGCAAAATGTTGTTTAAATAATCGAATTTGGAGAAAAAAACGCTGGTTTTGATGTAAGTGGATTTTTTAAATCACGGAAAGTTTGAAGTTTTTTTCGGCCACATGATATTTGGTATGAATCATCTGCCAGGGTCCCAAACTAACTGCATGTATCTAAATTATCAAATTATCTTCATATGGACAAATATATTTCGCAGTTTTACGTGCAATCAAAATTAATAATTTGATAATTTGAAGAACCCATATAGGAACAAGGCCTGTTATATAACATAACGTAGTTTATACAAGGTAACCTTGTTACATATACATGTAAGGATATACATGTTAAGAAATTTGGTAAAATTATGCCTATCTTGGATGCATTTAACACTTGAGTTCATGGATATGTGTGCTTGCGTGTTTGTGTTAAAAATAAAATGATATTTTAATAATACCCATTTTGTCAATCAAATGCTATGGATTTTGGAGGCTGCGTTCTGTTTTATATACTACATGAAGTAGGTACGAGACCACAAGTGACTTCGATGTTTCGATTTTTTTATGTGAGAAAGTTTTCTTACTACCGTACAGAATGTCGGTCGTTTTACTCAGGTGCCCGTTCGTTCCTTTATTTATACCCAAAGGGGCACTTGTAAAACTCGAAAGTCGCCACATGATAATGTCAGTTTTATGAGCCGTGAAACTTAACCAAAAATGACCTAATTACATGAGTTAAAAGTTATTTTTAAAGCTTCATGCCTTTAAACATTAAAAATTTAAGCAATGGCGACTACATTTTTATTTGTTTGGGTCGTCAGACCAAACAAATAATGGTACCGAAATTTCAGGCTTTGATTTGCTTATTTGCAAAATAAGAAAGTAGTCTGAACCCCTGGAAGCGGTTACTTACCTTTATATGTACTCTAACGCTGAAAAAATAAGGGGAGATCACTGTTTTAAGATTGTCAAATGATGGGCGCATTAATTTTCAAGCCTTCTCGGGAGAAGAAAAAGTAGTTTCCCGATTGGTCAAAGATTTCAAATATTGTGTAATGCTTTACAGATATGCAGGCTTATATTAAGCTCCATGATTATTTACATCAGTGTCAAACGAAATTAATAAGGGTTACAAACCCTAATTTAGAATGATATGGTTTTCTTCAGGCTGTTATCTTATAACTTCACCGTGGTCGAGGGATTACAGTTACACGCTCGTTTAGGAAGAGAGATGTCCCGAGTTCAAATCCAAGTTAAGGCAACTCATGTTTTTGTTTTTTTTTGTTTTTTGTTTTTTTTTAATTGTTTAAGCCAAATAAACAATGAATTACATATCAGTGTTGCAAACAGCCTTATAGCCAATTTACTACAGTTATGGCACTAGAAACAACATTGGTGGCACTATACAAAAACAAATTGGTTTACAATCTCACAGCCTTCACCTTTCTGACATTCTGAGACCCAAACAAATTCAGCGCCTTCTGTGATTTGATTTTATTAAACGTGACCATGATATTGCAAAATTGTACCTAATGACTTGCTTATTATTAACAAAATATAAATATATAAAAATTGTTATCAAGTAATGATACTTTACAGCGATTTAGGTCATGACTTTGTTTTATTTTTTCAGGATGAAGCAAAAACACATATCTTACTTCACTTAAACTAAAAGAAATAAAAAACAACAATAAACAACAATAAACACAGCATTATATAACAACATTTTCTTTCTATAGAGCGCAACTACCTGATTCTGTGAAGATCGGAGTGTTTAACATCAACTATGTGATTTTAAATAGGACAATTACATGGAGGTTGTAAATGTTAAGCGTGATCTCTTGAAATATAGTCCACAAATACATATAAACATTTAAAGTAAGCATTATGATATATTGCAAAACAGGTCCCTGGGTTCTCGTTTAAATCAATAAAATGTATAACTATGAAAAAAATCACTCGCGTTATAATTGAAATTAAATTTTAATGTATTTTATTTTAGAATTATTACAGAGATAGAAAGTGTGTGTGTACCGTATCTTTTGAAATAACAGTGTGTTCCGTACAATTTCAACATAACTTTATGAAAATATGCTAAAACATCACTGCATTCACTCGATACATTGGACATAGTAAATATATCAGATTTAACATGTATTTTTCTATGAAATAGTGTCAAAAAGCATATGACTTGCTAGAAATTGCTTGTTATGACAAATGAGTGTGTACCGTTCCCCTCGGCCCAGGCTATGAAAAGAAAACTGTACTCGAATGTTCTCAAAAACCATTCAGGGGTTTTCAGAATTTTGATATACCGTGGATAGCTGATATAATTACGGGTACTCTGCGCCTTATCTTATCAAAATCGGTTGAGTAATAAATAAGTTGTGAATAAAAAACATACCTGAATCGGGTGAAAAATCGGAGTGTTCCGTACCCGAAAAGTCACGTGGTATGGCCACATTGTGGAGCTCAAAGATGCATAGACTCCAGTAATTTGAACCTATTTTATTGCCTCTTATGACCATGCAGGGATAAACGCAGTGGCTGCAATTCTGATGCCTCAACCGTTATTTAAGGCAACCTGTCAGCCACAAGGGGAACTGCTTGAATTGCCATGATGGTTTTGTTCCAAACTTATCTTATAATGCAGCTAGCACACCAGGGAAAAGAAGACAATCTTAAAAGTAACCAAACAACACCCTTGGTTTTATATGTTAACCCTTACAAAGTTAACATCTTAAAAGGACTTTTTCATCTTTCAATCTGGACAAAACCATTTATCATTTCCAGCGAAATTTTCAAAAAAATTAACAGTGTAGATCATGATAAGACTGCACAGAAGAACCGGCCAATCTTGAACTGCAGTGGTCATGTGACGGGTAAACTCTGTTGCCGCAAGCAGGGTGTTAAATTAAACCAGAAAAAGTAACCACCAATTAAAACTTAGTTAGTTTTCCCTTTTCAGTTAGTCTGAACCAGAAAATGTAATTAACTGACAACTTTGATTTCATTTGTTAAATTGAACCACCCTTTCTTTATAATCAAAGAAAAACTTAAGTAAGAGAAGAAAATTAATAAAATTTGAAAATTGATAGCTGTTCCAATCTGAGGAAACAAAATAGATGTAGAAACTGATTTATAAACAAGAGGTTAATTAAAAATTAACTTATCCATCATCAAGCTTCATGACTATTTTCATTTATAACTGACTTAGTATAGGATTTCAGTAGCAAAATATTTTATCTGTATAACTGTATTTTGCCATCATAAACAGTATATATAAATATATTATAAATCATTATTCATGTACAAAATATTTCTGCTATTACAAATCCCAATGCTTGAAGGCAAGTTTAGAAATGAATTAATTATGATACAGTATTATCCTGTATATGTATGTACCAGTTATAAAATATATATGTTAAAATATGTGTGTATATATGTATGTATATGTTATTTAGAAAAGTGTTGTTTTTTTAACAATAACATAAGAGCTTCCAATGCTTGCATTTGCAGTTTATAAAGGCAAATATACTATATGAAATAAAAATAATCTTAAATATACATGATAATAAAATTAATATCACCTGTTGCTAAAAATAGAGCAACATTAATATTAACTTGTCAACCAATATACCCCCAAATCCCATTTTTCAAATTAATTGATTAATTACCACCTGTTTTGGCAAAGTTTTGTTGACTGTTACTATATGTGTATAATAAATTTACTTATTTAACATACTCTTATCTTCAACACAGCTGATAGTGTGCAAACTTGTTTTTTCAGCTTTGTACATGGAACTCAGTGTCTGAAAGTGTTTAAAGAGATCTTTAAAGAGATCTAAATAAACAAAATATAAAACCTGAGCAGCAAAAAATAATATTGTTTGGTAATACTTCTTGAACGTACCCTTTATTTTCAGAGTCTTAGCCCTAAACTTTATACTGAATTTCTTCAATGGACTTGTCCCCCTTCCATTTTTGGAACTGTCCATTTATCAATTTTGCGGGTATCACAATAAATCTTTTTAGCTGATTATGGAGCCTGGCCTTGAGGTTATAAAACTTTATTTCTAAATTTATTCTCAAATCTCAGGATTTTCATTGGTCAGTGAACATTTTGTGGCGGTTTCTGACCAATCAAATACCTGAGATCCGAGATTGAGCTTCGAGAAATTCTTTATTACCTCAGACTCTGTGGTCAAAATGCACTGATGTGCAGGCTCATTGGCCTAGCCCTGGCTTTATATTGGAGAACTTTCAGTTCCAGCCAGTTAAGGGTAAACTTGTTGATTGAAAATAATTTTCCCATTTTTCACCTTCATGATGTGTTAAAGGTGGTACAATATTTTTCCATAAATACCTTGCAAGTGTGGATAAAATATTTGCTGTCAGCAGTTAATACATCAGATCTGTTAACAGTCAATGACAGCAGCTTAAAACAGTCACCAAATTGACATTAATTAATATTGACTACTATAAATATGTTTACATTCACTGAAATGTTAATGTCCGCAATATGAAATATTATCTTACCTATTACTGTATAAATTATCTACAGCTTTTCTTCCTGTTTTTTATTTACATATTATAGATACAGAACAGAACAGAACAGAACAGAAATTTTATTTGAATCTAACTTGAACATTTACAGTTCATCGTTACATACAACAAATTTTACATGCACATAGTAATAATGTAAATATCATATTATAATCATGCAAACAACTTTACATATTTCATCAGATCATTACAAAGAATTTAATTCATTTGTTCTTAATTTAAAAGCATTTCTGCAAAACAGAGCCACCTTTGTTTAAGACCTTTACATTTGTAGAATTCAACAATTGTGTGAGTTTGAGCATACTCTGGTGTCTATGATAATACCTAGAGTAAGTTTAGATGATGAAAAATGTGGTAACAGGTTTTTAGGACCAGTCTCAGAGCTGTCACTGGTTCAGTGCAAGGCATATTGATGACATATCAATATTAAATCAATAATTACTTATATTAATTTACTTGTCTATAATAATACACTTTATATCTGTTTTAATGGTTTCAGTAAAATATATTTTTCGTTCATACCGTTATGATGTGTCTAAATGTTTATAAATGCTCACTGCATAATTTTCTTAATCATAACATGTTCTTGTTTTCAATGTTATGAAACATGTTGTTTGTTTGTTTTGGGTTTTACGTCACATCGACACAGTATGGGTCATATCACATTGTTCCAGCTTTACTGGGGGAGGAAGACCTCAGGTGCCCTTCTGTGCATAATTTCAGGCACAAACGGGCACCTGAGTAGAACCACCGATGTTCCGTAAGTTAGATGGATAGCTTCCTCTCATGAAAGAATCCAAAGTCCCTGTGGGAATTTGAACCCACAGCAGTGAGGGGCAAGTGATTTGTAAAACATGTTGAATGTGTAACAATAGAATAGTTATAGACATGGACACCTGCTTCTACATATGTTTTGGGTAAATGTTCTTGAGTTGAATAAGACAGATTTGAGATGTGACTATGTTTGGAATCACTTTTCAAACTATCAAGGTTACGTTGTTTGTTGAGTGCTGCGTTCTCTGAACATCCACCTTCCTTGTTGATCTATGTATTCTTATTTTTTAAAGCAGGGGTGGGGACGCAAACTCTACCATAACTTCTAAAAGAAGATGAAGTTTCACAACTCATGTACTTGAGGCTGTTTCTCCAGCTTCCTGCTGGATAGCATCTTACTAATGGACACCTAAGTAGAACCTGGATAGCTACCTCACATGAAAGAACCCAAAGTCCCTGAAGGGATTCTTACCCACAGCAGTGAGGGGCAAGTGGTTTTAAGTCAACAACCTAATCCACTTGGCCATGAACGCCCCTATGACTATTGCAATAACATCTTTATGCATACCAATGGAACCAGGGAAATGTCACTCAGAATTCACATCAGCTGATTTACATTTTGACATTCAACTTGATTAAAAGTCCATGTAACATCAATGAAACATAATCATCTACCAAACATAATGAACGAGGAAATGTATCACATTATTGACAAACAAATAAAATCTTTTTTTTGGGAACATCCTTGTTAACATTATCAATATCCTGTTCTCTTACATGTTAAATCCGTAATTTCAAACACAAAGCACTTTACGCTAGAGTTTTTACTACGAAATTAATTATGGTAAGAGACAAACAGAAGGAACATAATTATAAGGCTTAGCTGCTATGCAAGAATTTAGAGAAAAGGGAATTTCAACACTGAGTATTTGTACACCTTTTTTCAAATTGTAGACATTTCTTTTTGCATGTTTTGGGAAAAAAAGGTATCTTTTCAAATTTTGGAAGTTATGAGAAAGAAGTTATGTGAAAGAAGTTATGTGAAAGAATTCACTTCATATTATACAGATATACCTCCCTCCCTATCAAATTAACTGCTTTATTATGAAACCCCATAATAAGGTTGCATCTTCAGGTCCATGACAGAATCCATTCCAAATTAATGTAAAGTATGGGTATATTTTTTCACCAAAAATAAAGCTAAAGTTGTTCAATGGAAAATTATTATCGGATATTCATAAATTTCTAAATTTCCAAATTAAGGTACTATTTCCTAAAATATTATCGTACATGTAAAAAAAATTGAATGTATAAGTTTTGACAAATGGTCTTACTTATCATGTTCATGCAGACAACATGAATGCATAAGTTTTGACAATTTGTGTCCCTATCAGGATGTTAATGGCAAAGGTTTCAAGTGTATTCTTCCTGAATATACACTTAGGTTATCCCTCCTTCCATCTACATTCTTATCAAATATTACATTATAGCCTTACAATAGTTTGTATGTAAATATGTAACAAAGATCTTAACCACCATACTTTTCTCATTGTTTTGTCTTTTTCTTGTAAAATATGACCATTTTAAGAATATAAAGACTCTGACTTTCCATGAACTTGTCCTTCATTGAACATTGAACTATCCATTGCAATACTGTTTAGGGGACTTAGCTGAACAGCTGAACTCTGAGGGCTAAAAGCCGTGTGTGAAGGCCTAACTAATTTGCTTGAAGGCTATGAACTGTGTGAAGGCTGAACTCTTCGTTTGAAGGCTAAGAACTGTGTGAAGGCTGAACTCTTCGTTTGAAGGCTAAGAACTGTGTGAAGGCTGAACTCTTCGTTTGAAGGCTAAGAACTGTGTGAAGGCTGAACTCTTCGTTTGAAGGCTAAGAACTGTGTGAAGGCTGAACTCTTCGTTTGAAGGCTAAGAACTGTGTGAAGGCTGAACTCTCAGCAAGAGGAATAAACATTTTTGTTTTAGGACTAAAACTTTAAAATGTGGGCTAAAAATTTATATTAGATAGTGATAAACACCATGGGTTGTTACCCACCTTATCACTCTAACTTAAAGGCATGATATACTAAGTATTCTATTTAGTAGTGTTAAAAACAAGAGCTGTCACAGGAGACAGCGAAGCTCGACTAATAAAATGCTGGACGCAGTAAGGAGGACAAAACTATGAAAGAAAAATCAATTATGTATAATTAAGTATTAAGTTATAGTAAAAATATAACATTTGTTAACATAAATTCCAAGAGCAAGGGGAATAATTCTAGAAATAGTCATGCAAGAGTTATGGACCTTGCCACACAACATTTGTGTAATGATAAGAAATATATATTTGAAGTTTGAAGTAGATATCTTAAAAAATAAAGAAGTTATTATATTTCTTAAAGAAAATCCTAAGTTCAAAGGGAGATAAATCTGTAAATATTGCTTCAAGAGTTATGAACATTGTCACATAAAATGTAAATGATTATAAGGAATAAGTATTTGAAGTTTGAGGTAGATACCTTTAAAAATAAAAAAGTTAAAATAAAAAATAACATTTTTCTAGTAAATAAATCTAAGTTTATGGGGAGATAATTCTTGCGATATTGGTGCTAGAGTTATGAACCTTGTCACATAAGATGTGGATGATGATAACGTAAATATATTTGAAGTATGAAGTTGATCCCTTTAGAAATAAATAAGTTACAGTAAAAAATAATATTTTGTATGGAAAAGTTCAAAGGGAGATAAATCTAAAAATATTGGTGCTAGAGTTATGAACATTGTCACATAAGATGGGGATGATGATAATGTAAATATATTTGAAGTATGAGGTTGATCCCTTAAGAAATAAAGAAGAAACAGTAAGAAATAGTATTTTTGAGGAAATTCTAAGTTCAAGGGAGATAAATCTGAAAATATTGGTGCTAGAGTTATGACCCTTGTCACATAAGATGGGGATGATGATAAGGTACATATATTTGAAGTATGAGGTTGATCCCTTTAGAAATAAAGAAGTATCAGTAAAAAATAGTATCTTTTAAGAAAAATTCTAAGTTCAAGGGGAGATAAATCTGAAAATATTGGTGCTAGAGTTATGAACCTTGTCACATAAGATGTGGTTGATGATAAGGAACATATATTTGAAGTTTGAAGTTGATACCTTAAGAAATGACAAAGTTATAGTGAAAAATATTTTACTGCACCAAAACTTTAATCTAAAATCTGGACACGGACGCCGACGCCGGGGCGAGTAGGACAGCTCTCCATATACTTCGTATAGTCGAGCTAACAACAATATTCTGATATAAAATCTTAAGCTTATTTTTCTAAATATATAATATATCAATCTCTTTTATTACAGATAATATGCAAATTTCTGCTAAAGGCTGAGTTTTTAATGAGCGTAACAATATGTGAATACATGACCTTCTCCATTAACTGATATCTGATGAAGGACACGGGCACTGCAGCTACAACTAGCAGATTAGACATACAATTATCACATCAACCTCTTAATATAAACCTCCCTCCCTTTAATTTCCTCCACACTTTACTTTTGAATAATCAAGAGAAGAAAATTGTATTAACAAGTAAATATTTATATTAAATGTAGTATCCATTTCCATCTCATTTTTTTTTTCAAATCGAGAAAATGTAAAAATTGCACAAAAAAAAAAAATTTGCTAATTTATACCACAAAGATAACCTATAGTAAATTGAATAACTCTTACTACTTGGTAAATTCATTTAGTTTAAAAAAAACTGGCAGCCACTTTTAGTAAATATATAATACATGTATAACCAAATTCAATTAATTATCACTGTAGTATAATGGACGGAAATATTCTAAACAAATCAAATATGCAGCATTTTCTTTAAGAATCATATTTAATTCTTTAATAAGTAGCAAAACAAATCTAAATTAGAACAGTTGGCCACTGAAGTGTTTATTTGGTGCCACTAGAAAATTTCTACACGTAGGCTCGCTTAATTCTATATGAAAATATAAACCTAGCTGTGAGTTTATTTCAAGATACTTATCTTACTTGAAAGTGTGTCACACACACACTAAATCTTTTTTATAATTCAATAAAGCTTTATTTTAAAGATTAGATACTATAAATAATAGAGCTATGACTGAAATTAAATTTATAAGTCAACAGGACAGCATGGTGCTTGATAGTAAAATAGGAGCCTGGATACTGTTGAATTTTCACAAGTTCACAAAGGGCTATAATTCTCTTAAAATCCATGTTAGAGTTATGGGTAAACACCAACACTGTTAATATAAAATTGCAACTGTTCAGCTTCAAAGGTACCTGGAGGTAGACCTCATGGGTGCCCTTCCAACATTATTCAGGCACAAGCAGGTAGCCAAGTCTCCTTAAAAGAACCACCAACCTTCCTAAAGCTGGTTGGATAGTGAAGCAAATCAACGGAAAAAAATTAAGTGATCAATTATTACTAATTGGTAACATGGAAAAACCACTTAAGATGATTACATATGATGACATTCATGATCTGCCTACATTGGGTGTGACACTGTTTGTCATATTTAATATAACAATATGCATGAATGATGCAGCAAAATCAAATGTACATGTAATATTGTCAAGTCCTTATTGAGAATATAATTATAATTATGTAATAATTGTCTTGTCCTTGTCAATGAGACACTGCTTTAAAACAGTCAATAGTGGAAACCCTGAAGGTATTCCAGCACATGTTGCCGGCTTGTTAATATGCCTGAGGCATGAATGCTACATTCAACAGCTCCTATAGGTACAGGTTAAGCACAATTCCATATTTAAACATGAAATCTATGGGTAATTTTACAGCACTATTCAATATTTATCTATTTTATATCATACATTTTTAGCTATTGATTTGAGCTTTGTAAGTTAAAGTTAACTGTAACTGCAAATCTCTCTATTTTACTGCATATCCTCTTAAAAGGTAAATCTCCATCCTCTCAGAAATTACACTGCAACCCTTTCAAATATTCTAATTTCAATTCATGCAAGGTTTTCTCAACAAGATAACTCGTGAAACTCATTTAAAGGACTTTTGAAGATTAGCCATATAAATGTTACTTACTCATAAATAAATCAAAAGTCAACAATAGGTTCACTACATTGCCACCCATAAATATACCAATTTAAAACACATGGGTAAAGTTGCAATAAAGGGGAAAAATGAATTTATTTAATTGCTGGTTGCATTGGTACAACAAGCCCATGCATAACAATTTCTCTCTCAGACCCAATCTAATTAGATACTAATTTACTATGAAAATGAATGCTCCAAACTGTGCCTGCCAAGCTTCCTGAGAAGGTCTTACATAACTGTTAATTAACAATACACTCTGACCTTTGTATTTATAACTTCTCTCCCATTGATCAGAAATTACAGTCAGAACACTGCTAGCATTGTTAGTGTGTCTGCTGCAATAATTAAAGAAATTACTTTGCATACTGTAACATTACTGCTTGAAAATAATAACCAGTCAATTTTGAGAAATGGAGACAATAAATTATTGCCTATTTCTGAAAGTTTGTTTGGAACTGCATTGCAACTTCAATGGGACAGGCCTCTACAGAACAATAATTTCTTTTGTTGATATAATGATTTCTCCCTTGTATATGAACAATACTTTACAATAAACAACAACACCTCTCTGAAACAACCAAAAGATTTGTCTTCTAAAGGGAGTTGCTCTGTGGAAGTTTCATACATGTAGTATATAAAAATCAACAAAGATAATTTTTAAACTGTCGGTCATATGACAAATTTCCGACTCGACTTTCCATTGTTCATTCATTTCAGACCCTAAATATAACAATTTTGAGCAACATTCTATTAGCTACATAATATTGCATTCATACATGGTAGAATTCAATGTACATGGTACAATTTAAACTTCAGTGAGGGATTTAAAGAGTATGTTTATTCTTGGCTTGAAAATAAGGGTTCATCCACCCTTTCAGACACTGAGAGTGAAATGGACCCCATGAGATTAGTAAGTCAAAGTCAGCAACCATAAAACACTTCATCATAGTATGTTTCTATCCAGGAACCTAGATTGGTAAAATAAACAATTTTGACTGTGAAACTACTATTTATCTATGCATGGTCTTCATAGGCAAGTTTTTCTGAATTCAACTTTGTTGAGGCACACAAAAAGCTAAAATCTCATAAAAGTTTTCAAACTTTTCTCAACATTAAATCAAAATCTTAAACAAGAGGGCCTGGAGGCCCTGGGGTCCTCACCGATACAGTCCCCCCAACCCCCCCCCCCAAATGTTTGCAAGGCAGAGATCTGCCAAGAATTTTGAAAATACCTGGGCCCTGGGGCCCACTTGGTCTGAAAAAATGATGGGCCATTTTTTTACCAAAAGTATGGGCCTTGGGAAAATAAGTAAACATTGACCAAAATAACTGTTAAAAAGTTTGTAGATACATGTAATTGAATTTTCCCCGTAATAAAACTTAAATCATATTTTAATATGACAAGTGGTTCACTTATAATTCAAGTACTTTACCAATAATTAAAATTATGCCTACATGGTAACTTTCTAACTAATATTGTAATTGCAGGCAAAAATTGAAAATATTTTTTTAATGGCTGCTCAAAAATTTGATATGCAAATTTATTCACATAATTGCTGGTTCTTACTTGTAATGTCTTATATTGTGCATTATCCATTTAATTGTTCCTACTTTGCACAAAATGTCCCTTACCAATGTATATTGACGAATTTTTATTGCCCCTTGTATGCCTCTGTGTAGACAGCATACATCAAAAGACATTTGCCGACAGACCTTTTGATCATGAAAAAACTCATGCACAATGTTTTCTCTGATTGGTTAATCACCCTGTCAAAACATTCTGATGACGAAATATACATCTTTTTTTACACTTCATCAGCCAAAACTTGCGTGAACTTGAGTGACCTTAGGGTTGATCAAGTTGAACACCTGTCAGATTATACTGTAACTTACAGCATTTCTTAAAATAGCAACACTTTTTTTTTTCAGTTACCGATAATCATTTTAAATATTAAGTAGTTGTATAATTTGTTTGTTTGTTTTATTGGATTAAATTTACGGTAGTAGAAATGAGTATCTGTGTGGGAAAGGGATTATGAGAAGAAATGCGGTAAGTAGATAACATGGACAAAAGCTATAGGGGAATGGATAAACTAAAGAATATGCGTAATTACAGGAGCATGGGTAACATGTTGCTGTTGGTACCAGTTTTGACTGGATGACTAAATAAGCCAGCAGACAGTTTTGTTTTCTTATAAGTCTGGCACAGATTTTAGATGCGCCCATGGCCCTTTGCTGCCGATTTTCCTGCGCCATTCTCATTTTTTTAGCGCCAATGGCGCAAAATCGCGTCCTCGGCAGATCTCTGTTGCAGGGTCAATTTAACCCAAGGGCTTTTATTTGCACAAACTTGGTAGACACCCATAAGAAAATGTTTCATGCTAAACATCTAAGCTCTAGCTCATTGGGCTTTTTAAAAGAAGATTTTTTCAAGTTTTTACTATACACATATAGTTAAAAACAATGACACCCCTGGGGCCTGGCCAGTTTTGACCCCAGGGCTTTTATTTGAACAAACTTTGTAGACACTTACTAGAAGATGGTTCATGCTTAATATCTTAACTCTAGCTATTTGGTTTTTTTCAAAGAAGATTTTAAGTTTTTGCTATAAAACATATAAAGAAAATCAATGACCCCCGGGGCAGGCCAATTTTGACCCCAGGGCTTTTATTTGAACAAACTTTGTAGACACTCACTAAAAGATGTTTCATGCTTAATATCTTAACTCTAGCTATTTGGGTTTTTTCAAAGAAGATTTTTTAAGTTTTTGCTATACACATGTAAGGAAAATCAATGACCCCCTGGGCGGTGGCCAATTTTGACCCCAGGGCTTTTATTTGAACAAACTTGGTAGACACCCGCATTAGACATGTTTCATGCTAAATATCTTAGCCATAGCTCTTTTGAGGTCTTTAAAAAGAAGATTTTTTAAGTTTTTACTATATGCATATAGGGAAAATCAATGACCCCCCGGGGCGGGGCCAATTTTGACCCCAGGGCTTTTATTTGAACAAACTTGGTAGACACTCACTAGAAGATGTTTCATGCCAAATATCTTAGCTCTAGCTCTTATGGTTTTTTAAAAGAAGATATTTAAAGTTTTTTCTTTCGGTTGCCATGGCAACCAGAGTTCTGCATGGAATTAAATTCTTTGAACAATTTTTAAAGGTGACCACCAAAGGAACATTCCTGTGAAGTTTGGATGAAATTGGCCAAGTGGTTTATGAGGAGATGTCATTTAAAGTAAAAGTTTACGGACGGACGGCGGACGGACGCCGGACGCCGGACGAAAAGCGATCACAAAAGCTCACCCTGTCACTTTGTGACAGGTGAGCTAAAAATGAAATAAATGCTTGTGAAAATCGTTCACTGAAACTCAGTTTATAAACACATAGAAATATCACATTTATCAGTGAAATTCATTTTACCCCATTTTTTTTTTCTTCACAAGATAATAACATGTTGACAATGTGTATAGAATAGTAAATCTTTGACTTTTGATCAAAGTTTAAAATTCAATAAGGAGTCTTTACTAACATTTATTTTGTCTGTTGCAATTTATCATTTTAAGTGAGGTTTTTAGGAGATTTTATGAATAAGATGTTTATCTGAGATAATCACAGGGCGGTCCTTTGCTGATCCGCTTTCAAGACCACTTCAATGATGTACATACACTTCCTTCTATCTGCGGTTTTAACTTGTCATGACTCAATATGATGTAAAACAAAGCTTTCACTATTCACACTTGAGCCATATATCGCCATCTTCATGCAGTAACAGGTTAACTCCTTATATACTTAATAGAAGTTAACCCGTTATTGCACTAAGGTGATGAGATGTACCATAATGAAAATGTGACTCCTGTTTTTACACTTTTATAATTTTCAACAATATAAACTATATTTAAAAGATCCGTTTTGATATCTGGACACTAATATTTGAAGCTGCCAATGGTACAGAGTCTCGTCAGGCGGCATATAGAGGTGATGTGTAGGCTGGCCTGGATTACCAGTAAGTTAACACTGATGGCAACCAAACATGAGACTTCATTACCGCTGCTATAGCATTCAAACATGACATTAATATCAACAACAAAAAAGTTTTCTCTATTAACATGTATACAATACCACCAAAGAATGCCATTTTAGTAATAGAAAGAGCATTGAAAAACAAGGCTATCTGATTTGTACGAGTGGGCGTAGCCCCCGAGTATTAATCAGATTGCCGAGTGTTTTGATGATCTTTCTCTTTTGTATCATAATCAAACATAAAAACACGTTCCCTGTTGTCACAATATGAAACCCCAGCAAAAAAGAACCAATGAACAAACATCTGAATATGATATTTTTGTCGCTTTCCTTTTCTCTGCCATCACAATATGTAAACCCCAGCAAAAATGAGCCAATCAATGGGCATGCTCTGGAGTGCGGACACTGTCCAGTTAACACAATGTGCATGTATATGTATACGATTTAACTCTGACACATTTTCAAAAGAAAGGTCCCCAAACTATGATACAATCAAATCTTATAAAGCTGCATGCCTCCAGATGAAGAAAAGAAAACTTGGGAAAAAATGTACTAAGATTTTAATTCTCAAGAATTAAGTAATTATTTACATGTTATGTTATAAAATTGAAACAAAGGAGTATTTGCCACTTGCAATTTATTTCAACCGTATGATTAAAACTTATTAACATTAATTTCAAGCTTAGTTCACTCTTTTCATCAACTACAAAAAACCCAGATGTACTCAATTCATTACATTATATATAACTTGTAACAGCTGGGAGTTTTTTGTTTAGGTTTTTGTTTGTTTTGCTTTTTTATTCACCTATTTTTCACTTTTTTTTATCACATCCATTCTCTATTTCTTTACCTTAAATCAATAATGTTCTATATATGCAGAAACAGAATCTTTCACCTTGTCAAAGATTAACATTTTTTTTTTTCTTCTTATTTTTTTTCTAAAATGTGAACTGAACAAATAGAATATGGGCTCAAAATAATACTCATTTTATGGTATAGTTCGGGCTTAAATAAAAAATAAGAATCTTTTTTTTATTTTCTTCATGCATTTTTTTAAAATTTATCAGAGGGCTTACAATCTTTGATGTATGAATCCTCAATCACAATCATAATGAATTATTATAATCAATAACAGGAGTTTAATTATAATATAAAATAACTTGGTTCATAATTATATGGGCTACTCAAAGCTGCTTTTGTTCATGCTTTTTTTTTTTAATTTTCTCTTTGACTGGTACTTACATATCTCTCTACTCTAAAATTAATAATGCATCTAAGTTTATCAAATAGCATTGAACCTCATACGCATTTGGCTGGTATGCACTTTTCATATATCCGGCTACTTAAACAATTTATTTAAGTGACTTGCATCAAACATGATGTAACCTTTGCTGAACATCCCTCTCTACCCCTACACATAGATACATAAATTATAAACGTTTGTACCATATGGAACAGAATTAATGCATTTATTCTATCTTGCTTGATGACATTGAAACTTGCATTATTCTTAATTCCATCTTGCTTGATGACATTGGAACTTGCATTATGCATGATTCCATCTTGCTTGATGACATTGGAACTTGCATTATGCTTAATTCAATCTTGCTACATGACATTAGAACTTGCATTATGATTGATTCCATCTTGCTTTATGATATTTAAACGTTGCATTATTCTGGATTCCATTTTTCATTTTTTCATTCAAACATTTCGTAGTGACCAATTCTTTCATTGAGTGATAACTATTAAACTGGAACAAGCCGTTTGGAATACTAAAATGTTAACGTCTTATACCTTTATGTATAAGGTACCTTTCTTCATGCTCTATACAAACTTTTTACGGTTTAGTTTTTTTGTATTATTTTTATGTAGAAGTCATTTAAAATTGACTATTTTTTGTTCTCTGATGGTTTTTGTTAAAATGTGACTTATTTGATTTACAGCTCGCATGGCGTGATTACCTATTAGCTTTCGCTTATATCCATTATTCAGTGTTTATGTTAATAAAGCTTCGTGTTCTTGAGGGCTTTTTGGATTATGTTTGATTCTTACATTATATAAACAATTTTAACAATGTCTAGCGGATTTGGGGAACTTGTTAAGGGCAGAACTTTTTATCGATATTCAACGATTTTTTTCCCCATGATTCGCCTTATCATCGGAAAATTTTCCGATACATGTAAATTTATTACGAATCCCGTTAGGGCCATCGTGGTTTATACGTTAAAAATTTACAGAGATTAACGCGACAATGCTGGGGTGGGGGATATCAAGCCCCGTACCAAGCTTAATACAAAAATTTGCAGTGAAAGAATATAAATACAAGTAGTAAGGATTATGTAAATAATTTTATACACATGTATATGTATACAGTCTAATAGAAAAAAATATGCTCGTAAACAGTTATTCAATGGGGCAGTTAAACGTACAGTGGTGGATTCAGGCTTTGGCTTAAGGGCTGCACCTACCCCTAAAGATACGTTGATGAGCTGGGATGGAATATATACATGAAAGTTTCATGCAATAGTGGTCATAGTGTACTCCCTTATCAAAACATATAATGCTGTCATCCAGTTTTTAAGCACCTGCCTAGGTACTGCGAATGCGAAGGTCTTTTTCTAATGACTTGGACATTAAAAGCAAAAACTTATTAATTGGCCTTTTAACTTAATAAATGTCTCAGAGTCACTAATAGTGGCGAATAGGTATGTAACACATTTAAATATACATGTATAATATAAGGAAAGAAGGAAGTTGTTTATTTCTGTGACATGTGCATAGTCAATTACAAATGTTGGGCATATGTGTGTCTGATTATAGATCAGACATCCCGCACACACAACCACATTCACATACATTTGTGCTTCAGTAATATATTTTTATCACAGAAATTTATTGAAATCTATAAAATTGTTACTAAATATGTTTTATTTAAATAAAAACACATACACATAATGTATAGGAATCTGCTTTCCTAATTACGGGTCAAGTAAAATTGTGCCTGTCTTTAAAAGAAACTTCTATATATATTTTTGTAATAACACTATACATGAATATTCATACTGCCCACTTACAGTGTAAAGTATTTAAAGCACAATGTTTGTGTGAAGCCAAATTATATTTATTTTATTTTACAAAAAAAAAAAAAATCAAGTTTGTACTGTACTAAGTCGTGGCCACGAGTTACTAAGTGACATGTGTGTGTTTTTATTTATCTCGTGCGCACGAGATACTGTGTCGTGGCCACGAGTAACTAAGTCGTGGCCACGAGATAGTTAAGTCGTGGGAACGAGATACTATATCGTAGCCACGAGATACTATGTCACGGCCACGAGTTACTAAGTCGTTTAAGTCGTGGGAAAACGAGATAACTAAGTCGTGCAGACGAGATAATTAAATAAGTTTACATTTTTAAACTTAGAAAATTTCTGTTTAAAAGATTTAACATTAATCTTTGAAAATACTGAAGTGTTCACTTTGAAACTTAATACATGTCTTTAGAATCATAAGGCCCATAAATAAGACATTAATTTTGACCAAGTTATAGCCCTTTGTTGGGACAATTCTATGATAGAATTGGTCATTGTGTACGTACAAAGGCCTGTTAACATTGTTTACTAGTATACCATAACTTGAGAGGGACTTAGTCCTGGGAAGGGACATTGTCCATGGACAGTAGATATCCTATAAGGGATGTTTTGAGGTCACAGGTCAGATAAACATGACACTTCATGTAAAATCCTTGTCTGATGAATGATTTAGAAAGAAAAAGCCGTAGTTTATATAACCTAAAAAGATCAGTAGATGACACCTAATAATTTTTAGGCAATTTGGTCAGAAATCAGGGTCACAATGTCGCTAAATCTTTGACCAATCAATAACTTGTATAAATGGCACTTTTACGGGCAAGTGAAGTAGGGGCATCCTTGTTAGGAAAATTCATATAAATAGTGTAATTTGATTGGTTATTTATCTCGTTCGCACGACTTAACTTTCTCGTGGCCACGACTAAACTTTCTCGTGGCCACGACATAGTAACTTGTTCCAACGACTTATTTATCTCGTGGCCACGACTAAGTAACACGTGGCCACGACTATGTTATCTCGTTTCCACGCCCTTAATTACCTCGTGGAAAGGGGCCTTAGTAATCGGGCCACAACATGTATTTCTTTCCCCCAACGATTTAAAACCCTATCTTTGGCCAGGGATAAAAACCCGGGGGCCCCCGACACGGGTATCCCCAGTGGCGAAACAGAAAATTTAAAAACACAAAACTTTGTCACCTTTTGTGCCACCTTTAAGTTGAAAAATTCGGTTTTCACTTTAAACCCCCGGCTCAAAAAAGGGTAAAAAAATTGGTATAAGGTGATCCCATTTGTGATAAATTTATTAGAAAAAATATATAATTTTTTTTTCCAATGTTGCAAAATTTTTCAAAAACACGCACTTTTCGTCTGTCGCATCGTTTCTTTGTTTTCAGAAAAATTTACATGTCCTCCCCAAAAACACTTTTCTGTATACGGCCCCTATATAAAGTGGACGTAACTTTGCCAAAAAAACGGGATCATCCGGAAAATAAGGGATGTGCCGACAAAGCGACACCTGCTGTCATAATATGAACACAAATTTTTGCAACTCGCATTATGCTTACTGCCAACTGCTTAGTGCGTACTGCAACATGCGACTATAATATCGTTATCGTTGTCATCTTTGTTGTTTGCATTATATTTGTAATCAGTGAATATATTGAAGCATGTGAATGCTTTAAGACACATCAAATCAGCCAATTATTGATCAAAATGAAATAGTTTAATTTGACATAATGTCGAACAATATAAGTGGCAGATTTTATAGCAAATTAAAGATACAACTACCATTTTAAAATATAGTTATAAAGAATGTTGTTATCATTGTTAAACACCAAAGATTAACACGTTGTCCTAAAAAAAGATGCAATTAACATATATAGGCATATTTAAAATAATGTGAGTTTTGGGGCTTTATTTGGGGAACAAAAAGGTTGAAATTACATGAAATTTGAATTCAGTTAACAAAGGCATATTGAATTCAGAAAAACCAAATTTTTCTTTAAAAAGGTATAGGAAACCCAAATGTAATTTCCCAATTTTTTAAGCAAGAGGGAAATAAATCATTTAATTTCTGTTCCATATCCCAAAAATTCAACACTAAAAACTTAATTTGGGTGGGACCCCTTTTCAAAAACTTTATTCAAAAATTTTTATTTCCGGGAAAAATTTAACCAAAAAAATAGCCTCTTAGCCGGGTTTTTAAATTTTACAAAGTTTCATTTTAAACACTTTAAAAATTTAAATTAAAAACAAATTCAATTTTTAAAAATTTGCCCTTTCTGATTGGGGTGGGAAATCATGGCCAATCGCACGTAAAAAATTTGATTTACCCACGCAAATGAAAACAACAAAAATAACATAAAAACTAACAAAAAACTGACTTCTGTACAGAAAGCAGGCCTTGAGGCGTAAAGTACATCTACGGTAAAAATCTTGGGAAGAAACTAAAATGGTGGCAAGCTCATGAATTATTCATATGACACTAACCACATAATACAGTCTCGGAGTAGATTGCAGTTAATGTCAGCTGGTCTGTAATAACACTACACATAACATATTGTGAAATAAACACAACACAAATAATTATGCATTTTAATATCTAAATTTATATCAACGTAGGCAGTTACCTAGTAACACCACATTAATGACAAACTTGGCAAAAAAGTGGAACATTGCAATATATATAGGATCTTTAAATATGTACAAAATAATCTAACTGGCACAGAGAATGAGAAAAACAAGTGATCCCATGTTTAAACACTTTCTTAATTTTTCAAATTTAGCATAAAAATGTATGTATTGAGAAATTTATTCATGCATCATTTAATCAAAACTATTCATTTTCAACTTATTGAAAGCCATGAGAATAGTTATTATTTCCTTCAAATCAAGTTTTTCCCACTTGCCCTAACAAGAGTTTTGGACAGTCAATTTAGTGGTGGCAAATTGTCTATATTGCCAAGCTTGTCCCACTGCCTGTATGGACAAGTGATTCTTTTTTTTCTGGCATTTTCTTTTATTTACAATGCCATATGGACAAGTAAAGAAATGCTTCAGGTAAAACAAGAGGGCCATGATGGCCCTGAGGTCGCTCACCTGTATTATAATAGGCCCCCCCAACCCCCACCCCCCCCCCCAACGTTGCAGGGCCAATTTAACCCAAGGGCTTTTATTTGCACAAACTTGGTAGACACCCATAAGAAGATGTTTCATGCTAAACATCTAAGCTCTAGCTCTGACATTGGGCTTTTTAAAAGAAGATTTTTTTAAAGTTTTTTACTATACACATATATTTAAAAACAATGACACCCCTGGGGCCGGGCCAGGGCTTTTATTTGAACAAACTTTGTAGACACTTACTAGAAGATGTTTCATGCTAATAATATCTAAACTCTAGCTATTTGGGTTTTTCAAAGAAGTTTAAGTTTTTGCTATACACATATAAAGAAAATCAATGACCCCCGGGGCGGGGCCAATTTTGACCCCAGGTCTTTTATTTGAACAAACTTTGTAGTCACACTCACTAAAAGATGTTTCATGCTTAATATCTTAACTCTAGCTATTTGGGTTTTTTCAAAGAAGATTTTTTAAGTTTTTGCTATACATCATATAAGGAAAATCAATGACCCCCGGGGCGGTGCCAATTTTGACCCCAGGGCTTTTATTTGAACAAACTTGGTAGACACCTATTAGAACATGTTTGATGCTAAATATCTTAGCCATAGCTCTTTGAGTTCTTTAAAAGAAAAGATTTTTTAAGTTTTTACTATATGCAATATAGGGAAAATCAATGACCCCCCAGGGCAGGGCCAATTTTGACCCCAGGGCTTTTAATTGAACAAACTTGGTAGACACTTATTAGAACATGTTTCATGATAAATATCTTAGCTCTAACTCATTTGGTTCTTTAAAAGAAGATTTTTTAAGTTTTTACTATACATATAATGTATGCATATAGGGAAAATCAATGACCCCCTGGGGCGGGGCCAATTTTGACCCCAGGGCTTTTATTTGAACAAACTTGGTAGACACCTATTAGAACATGTTTGATGCTCAATATCTTAGCCATAGCTCTTTGAGTTCTTTAAAAGAAGATTTTTTAAGTTTTTACTATATGCATATAGGGAAAATCAATGACCCCCCGGGGCAGGACCAATTTTGACCCCAGGGCTTTTATTTGAACAAACTTGGTAGACACCCATTAGAACATATTGCATGCTAAATATCTTAGCTCTAGCTCTTTGGGTTCTTTAAAAGAAGTTTTTTTTAAGTTTTTACTATATGCATATAGGGAAAATCAATGACCCCCGGGGCGGGGCCAATTTTGACCCCAGGGCTTTTTATTTGAACAAACTTGGAAGACACTCACTAGAAGATGTTTCATGCCAAATATCTAAGCTCTAGCTCTTATGGTTTTTTAAAAGAAGATATTTAAAGTTTTTTTCTTTCGGTTGCCATGGCAACCAGAGTTCTGCATGGAATTAAATTCTTTGAACAATTTTTAAAGGTGACCGCCAAAGGAACATTCCTGTGAAGTTTGGATGAAATTGGCTTAGTGGTTTATGAGGAGATGTCATTTAAAGTAAAAGTTTACGGACGGACGACGGACGGACGGACGACGGACGAAAAGCGATCACAAAAGCTCACCCTGTCACTTTGTGACAGGTGAGCTAAAAAGTCAGTCAAAATCAGATTTTGCCCACTCTGCTGTTGCCAGGTTCAAGATTTTCATTATTGAACAGCAAACAGTATGGTGTCTGGCCACAATGCATGAACAATATCCCGGCCAGCCTGTCTATCTATATTACTATAGTAATACCAAGTAGCATTTTCAGGACATTCATTATCATAGTCAATATTTAATCAACCCTTTCCAACCTAAATATCTTAAATGGACTTGTCCATCTTTCAGTCTGGACAAAACCAATCATAATCTGTAGGAAATTTAAAATATGTAATGACTGAACAGGGCATCTTCACCCTATCACCATGGGTCAAAGTAAGTCCCTTTCCCCAATCAATAACAGCCTCTTTTTTCCCCCAATTTCTTAATTATCACTGGGCTCATGAACTTAAATAACAAATCAACGGAATGCAAATTTTTTCGAGTGCAATCTATCAACAAGAAACACCCACATATTTACAATACTGACATTGTCCTTTTACAGCATGTTTATCTATTATAGTTAAATAACAGACAAGACAGTTACTGAGTTAGTTACATCTTAGAAAACAATCTGTGCCACACAAAAAAGGCTGTAAATAAAATGAGAATTGATGGTGTGAAACTTGTCTTAAAGCTATGAATATTTAAAGTGTTAACTATGTTCATTGAAATCTATTACCTTGTTCCTTTTTCATTAAACACCATCTTTTAAATTTACTTGTAATGACAGAAATCAGTAAGCTGCACAGACTTAAACCTCATGATGCCTAAGCTCAATTCTGGATGCCTAAGCTCAAGTCTGGATGCCTAAGCTCATGTCTGGATGCCTAAGCTCAAGTCTGGATGCCTAAGCTCAATTCTGGATGCCTAAGCTCAAGTCTGGATGCCTAAGCTCATGTCTGGATGCCTAAGCTCAAGTCTGGATGCCTAACCTCATGTCTGGATGCCTACATTTTGTAACCTCATGTCTGGATGCCAAACCTCATTTAGAAATCAGTAATCTGCATTGACTTAAACCTCATGTCTAGATGTCTAAAATTCAGTTCAACAGTCACAGGGAAACAAACAAAATATAACCTTAATGTTCTAATGCACACAAAAACTGTGGAATATAAAAACACTATGCACATGCAAAATCAAGGGATCAACAAAATGAATTTGTGGTCGACCACTTTCCTCAAAGGTGTTCTGTGGCATACCACACCAAAAGTCTATATTTGTATCATGCCCTTACAGCACCTGTTATTCATTTTATTATTTTGTTTTTCATCTTTTTTTTTTAAATGTAACGTCTATTTCCAAAAGTTAATACAACATTTATGAAAATAATTGTCATTCAGAAAGAATTAAACACAACAGAAATGTTCTTTATTTAAAAAAACGACAACACTAATTTCTGTTTGTTTTAAATATTTTTTTCTTGTTATATTTTCAAACCACACCAATATTTTTAATCTTAACATTTCTGCTTTACTGAAGGACAGAGAGACCCAAAAATGACCCCCACCAACCACAATATTTCTTTAGGCACAATTTAGGGTCACCAGGAAATTAGTGTTTTTTTTTAAACAGAACAACCTTAACATGCTGGCAGTGACTGAAGTAACACATGCAACCAGTGCAAACCAAGATCATCATGTCTCTGCACTATTCAGTCACTACATATTTTGAAATCTTTTCCCTAAAATTATGTATGAGTCTTGTCCATATAGAAAGACGGACAAGTCCATTTCATTTATTCAGGGTGGAAAGGTTAAACAAGAATTTGACTTACACTTTGCTTTCTTCAAGATGACAGAGGTATTCATAAGCGATATTCTGCTTTCTCTGCTCGTCCATCTCCTCGGCGGTCATGTGACCATGTTGTTGCTGTGGAGGACCCGTGTGGTGTGGCTCCGACATACTCCCTGAAAATATAATTGATTATTTTTGTTTTGTTCTTTTTTGTCGCTTTTGTTGGCTTTTGTGTTTTACGTGTGTGTGTGGAAGGGGAGGGGGAAGGTGTTAAATAAAGAACAAAAAGGAAGGTGAAAGTGAATAAACATGTAGCTTAAGTACTGTATATATATTTAACTACATTTATATTTTCTATCAATTTTTCAGAAGGGCTGAAGACAGACAACAATGTACAAAGACCTTTGAATATCATTACCTAATACCATTCCTAAGAAAATTCCTAACACACATTATACATGCATGTAACTATGTAAAAATATATTACAAAATTGAACCAATCTTACAATATTGTATATTGTGATGATTCAAACCTAATATAACCACCCAACAAATAATGCATTTTGTTTATGTCCAAAAATGATTAAGAAAAGACCTAGGGATATTTTAAAATTTCTGAAGAGATATGGACTTCATGCTCTCATTTTCTCTGCAGAAAACATGTACAATCCACTTATTGAGACAACAAATCTTTGACTGAAGGAAATGCATTCATGTAACATTCTCCTTGTCAACAGAATGTCACTGCTAACTGCACAAACTCAATGCAAATTAGTGCAGGCTAAAAAAAAAATCTGCTGTCATTTTAACAAAGTGTCTCAAAGCAATTAGATTTCATGGCAAAGAAATAAAGTTAAAAACACAGTACAATTCACTCTTTCAATTCTTAGAGCAACCATAATTAACAGCCTTGTCTGAATTCAGTATGCTTCACAAGAGCAGATTATGTCTTCACATAAGAGCTGTTGGTAGGACAGTGTGCTCGATTATTCTCGGTGCTTGATAGTTAAACAAAGGCCTGGATAATGTTGAGTTTTTATATGTTCGAAAAGGGCCATAATTGTGCCAAAATCCATGTTAAAGTTATTGACCAGTGATCTACTTAGTATTATGATCTCAACATGGCAAATTTGGATTTTCCTTTCTTATCAAAGGGCTTCCATTAGTGGAAAAGTTTGGAACCATTTACTACTGAATTAAATTTGGTCTGTGACTTCCAAAATATATTGCTTTCCTTCTTTACCTATATTAATGTGACTTCCTATGTCAGTCATTTTGGAACTTAGCAGAAGCCCTGTAATCCCCTTGTATAAATAAACTTTTACTGATAAAGCTTCACAGTTCATTCCAGTTCACATAAGTGTGTTCACACTGTTACGCTTTTTCATCCACATATTTACCATGATGTAACTGCAAAAGTTAGTTTGTATCCTGGGAAAATATAGCTTACCCTAAATTTGCAGAGTTTAAAAAAAACACTGCACCCACTTAAAAAACTAACATCCCTATAAAGATCTTGACTTCACTTGGATAGTGAAAGCATGTTTTGCTTGGTTAAATTGATCAATGTTATTTGTACACTTTACAACATTTTTACTCATTAGAACCGTTCTAAAATTTTCATAAAAAATAAAGCAAATATGAAGGCACGCTAATTTAACCAGGAGAAATTTTAAAACAAAGCAGAAACTAAATTTGAATACTGACCTGAAGCTGGTTTTCTTGACATTACATTTAGCAATCAACAATTATTTTGCAAAATTCCTGCCAGTATTGCAATTTAATTATATAATTATTCCTTCACTGAAAAGATATTGACCAAGCTCTAATATAGCATTGGTCATAATTTTGTAATTCCTTCAAATTAAGAAAGTCAATTAAAGATGCTACTTAACGTTTGTTAAATTCTAATACGGAAGACTTTACTTCATGATAGATGATAATGGACTGATATTAAATTACATTTCATAAGCATATGATTTATTTTTTTCCTTAAGTAAACATTTCTTTATCGATTGAGATATTTATAAAGTACTTATCAAAAGATTTACTCAAGCATTTCTATCAAGTGATGCATATTTAATCAACCATTTGATGTAAACTTGAAAGTTAATCTAATGTCAGTAAAATTAAAGATAAAGGCATTTATAATAACTTATACATTTTGGAACTGACTCTTTAGTTTTTTCATAGATATATCATTTGATGTACTGACAGTAGAAACGTTAACGTAAATTTATGTTACATGTAATCGTTGTCCATATTTTCATACATATATAATTCCAGAAGTACAGCATTTGAGCCATAAGCATTCAAAGAAAGAAACTTACATTTGTACCAAATTTTTCAAATACTAGTAATGAACTATTAACCCATTACCACTACCAGATATAAATACAAGCCTTTTTCACCCTCCTCCCCCCTCCCCTTGTTGTCCCAAATGTCAAATGGTGAAAAAAGCCTTATTTTGGCCCCCAATACTTTGTTTTGTTTGAGAAAAGTTGTTTAAAAGTGACCACTTTTTCAGCGCCGCCCCCTATCCAAAAGCTACATCAGGGTGTTGCCAGAAGAGGATGTGCCCCCTTCTGTGGACTTGTTTGAGGCTAAACATGACCCTAGGTCGATCATAAGGTATCATGTAACCAACGCTGAAAAGCCGTTGACTCTATCTCAATCCATTGAGAAGTTGCAGCACTTTAAAATCAATTTTGATGGAAAAAAATCAATGCAAAATAGTGATTTTTGGCAATTTTGAGATGTCCCCTCGTACCGCTAGACCTGTTCTTACAGTGACATATAAAGTTATGGAAGCCAGAACTACCTCGATGTACATTGTGTGAACAGCAACTTGATGAACAGGACTACATGTACTGTCAATGTTTGTATTTTTGTGGCATGGGGCTGACATATCTTATTAATTGAATAATTGATAATTCACATACTCACATGCATGCATTGTTATCATCGGCGGCACGAAATACCCAAATATACCCAAATACACCCAAATATACCCAAATATTGCCCATATATACCCAAATGTAGCAATATTCATTTATTTTTGTATAAAATACAGATTATAATGAGAAAATTAATTAATATTTATAACATAGTATGACTTAGGCGGCTATAACTTTCATTCATTCCGTTGAAATGGGCAGTTCAGATGTTGTAAGAAAATAATCTTGTGACATTTGCTTATCTACAGTAGGTTCATTAATGAATATACTTGCAACTTAAGATAAAGATATGATAAAATTTGTTGACTTCATTTTTCTTTTTTTGGTATAACTTTGCTAAAATTTCATACAAGTGTCCATCGTTTTATTTTTTTAGAAAATTTAATATAGCTTTAATGGGGTATACTGTATTTGGGTATATTTTGGTGATAGGAAAATGAATATTTGGCTATGTTTGATTTTATCTTAGTGAATGTTTATATTGTAATTCATAATAAAAATAACACTTTTTGTTATAAAACATTTATTTTTAGTATATTTGGACATTATTTTTAGTATATTTGGCAATATTTGGGTATATTTGGGCAATATTTGGGTATATTTGGGTGTATTTGGGTATATTTGGGTATTTCGTGCTGCCCGTTATCATAACATAAATTTAATGGTTTGCATATATTCATCTTCAGCTGTCACATAGTCAACACATTACATGTGTACTCACTCTAATGATACTCACCACTTGTTGAAGACCGCTTGGGTTTAGGAGCAACAACTGGTGGCGGATCCTTAGACACTGATTCCCGTCTATCAACAACTTCTTCAGGCTCTACATGCCCGTTAACTTCATTTCCTTCTGCAAAAACCTCCTCAGTTGACATAGTGTACAATATCTTGGGTTGCAATTGGTTTTCTGACGTCTAATTTTTCATTTTACAAAAAACACAACACTTTGCTTTCTTGGCAGATCCAAATGACACTTTTTAAATTATAATTTTCTACTGACACTAACAAGAGAATTAAGAGAGCGCACAATTAAGAATGAACAAAAACGTAAACAACCGCGTCACGAACGGGCAGCTGTTCTGACTCCCTTACCTACTTTAAAACAAAATAAAACAAAATGACAACACCTAGAAGGGAAAATAAATCCTCAAAGATAGCAAATCATTTAAATATCAACACAAATTATTCCCTCCGCAATAACACAGCTTTAATTATTTCTCTTGCATGTTATCCGGAAACACTTCTCATTTCCTACTTTGTAATTACGCGGGACTTGTGGGTATACTGACTTCTGACCTTCTTGAACCGACCAATCAACTTCTTAGGATTTTGGACGAGTTCGATTAGTGGTTCATTTTTCATTTAAATTGCCTGGTAGTCAATTTTTTTTTACTGTTATTTTTTTAATTACAGAAAAAATGTTATTTACATGATACTTAAAACCATTGTATCTCAAAATGTTATTTTCAATCGTATTCTCTACGATTTTTCCGGTACAATTAATTCAGTCTGCGTATGATTAAGTGCGATCTTAAATGTAAGAAAAAATGTTTTGACAATGGTGACCACTGACCAGGTGACTACAAGTTTGCCGCGGAACAAATTGTTCATGTGTTCGAGCCGTCTAATTTGTCACTGTTAAGTTTCCTAATATGATACAAAAACACATTGCTATAGTTCCAAGAAGTGAAATTTAAAAGTTGCATGGAATTGTTTTTATAAGCAACCTGTAACCAGTGTAGTTGATTATATACATTGTATGTATCAATCCCTGCTTTAAATAACGATTTTGCTCAGTATCGACTAAAGAAGGTATGATAGTAACCATAAGGTTAATTTTATCATTATCCAATTTAAATACTTAATAAAGTCTAGACATAACATATATTCGTAACGTCATTATATGACTTTTTGTGAGGTTACTTGATAAAACTTCTGTTGTATTATCCTCATCTATTTGCTATTATCATACCAATATGTTACTATCTTTTGATATCCGATACGAAAAGGTCGTTTTGGTCTTGAAGAAACAAATGATCGAGAATCTGAGTCTTGCATAATTATTGATATATAAGATATTGATGTGTGATGAATTGGCAACGGCGTGATTTTTTTTCTTCAAAATATTCCGGAGTTCACGTGTACTATTTTAGTGCAGTTAGACGATAAAAGATATAAAGCACTTAAACATTTGACAATTGACGATTATTTACCGAAAATAAAGTTTTGTTCTTTCTATTAATCTATGACCCCATGTTCACAAATAAAAGAACAGGATAAAATGGTCCTTATTTTATTTTCATTGCTGTATGAAATTAACTTTGATTATATTAGGCTAAAATAATATAATGCATATTGCAATATGTAAAGCAATTTTCATTTTCCCCAAAAACACCTATATCTAGATAAAGTTTAGAAAAAGCAATACAAAAAATAAGACATTACTGGGTCAAAATAATCAAGATAAATTTTATGTACAGTGTATTTTGGGTTACTTTTTATACAAGCGCATATTGTACATGCAATACTTTAAAGAGTATGCAAACTGGTCGAAGCGATAATGTGTTATGTTTTTGTAACATATAAATGTATAATTGTGACAAGAAAGAATAATTATATGTTCATACTCTTGCGTTGTGAGACACAATCACTAATATTAATGCAACTATTACCGTTTATACTGATGCAACTATTACCAATAGTAAAATGAAAAATTAAAGAAGAATAATGCATGTTATATAATGATGTACGCCAATCTGCAACATTGGGCAACCATGACGATGGTATGAAATACATGTATGAAATATGAATTCACACTTTGCCTCAGAAACAAATAAATTTCTCTTCTTCGGCAAGGAAAAATTGAGTTCCTAACGTCTAAATAATGGTTTACAACCATATTATAGGCTTGTCGCCTGAATAAAACAGTGCTGAATGTGAAAGTATTTGTCAAAAAATGTTACAAAATGTAAAAAAAGTAGTATTTTGAATTACATACTAAATTACTATAACTGATAGTACTTATTACCATATACAGCAACAGAAGAATAGGATGGTTCAGGTAATTGGCCAAAAACTGTAACATTTCGTAAATAAGAGCGTCATGATGGCATTGGTTCACTCACCTGATGTACATTGCTAGAAAAAGGTCTAGATTTCAGTAATGAAGTCACATTGGGTTTGTTGTGTTTTACCAAGGTATCATAACATACATTTTTTACAGATGACTGCTACTATTAATGCTTCAAGACAATTCTTCTAGCATTGCAGTTTTTACAAAAGAAGGCATAAATGTATTTCCCTATACGAGTCTATATAAGCTATGCTATCCCCATGGCGGGATAATTTTGATCCATCATCATTTGTATAACTATTGTGAAGGACCACACGGTGATGGCACATGCTACATGCAACATATCTAAACCCTTGCACTTAAAAAGAAGTACAATTTTTATGCATTTTTCTTGAAAGTCTATATAAAATTAGTAACCACGGGGTGGTGCCATTTTTCACCCAAGTGAAATGATTTAAAAAGAGAGAAATAAGAATCCCTAAAGAAAGCCCAACAAGACAAAATTGAAAATGTTGCAGGCTCGGTTTGATTGAGCCTGTTCATGGACGGTAATGGAAAGTGCAAATTACCGTCCACGCCCATTAGCACCGGCTTAAGCAGAATTCAACATTTAATACACTTTTATAGTGGACCACAATGTGATACTTCACGCAAAACATCTAAGCATTTAGCACTGATCTTACTGAAGAGAAGAATTTTAAGACATTCATACTATTCAAATCTATATAAAGTAAGTGACACATTTATTGTCCCCGAGAGGCATACCATATAAAACTTTCGTAGATGTCCATTAGGCAATGCCCATGTAAACTAAGTGACCTCTATTTTGGGGCAATTTTGACCCCCCAGAAGCAAAATTAATAAATTTTTTTAGATATAGGACTACAGGGTAATGCCACGTGCCAAATATCTAAGCCTTGGACATTATAGTTTCTGAGATGCTTTTTTAAAGATTTCATTTTTAAAGTTTATTTTAAGCTCCTGTGACCTACTTTACCACCAGTGTGACCAGACTGACGTCATGTATAGAGCTTTTGTAGACGATCATCTAAGGATTGTTCCTGTGAAGTGTGGTCAATATCCATTTAGTCGTAAAACGTTCTGACCATAACTCTAGTTATAATCGAATAAGTCATTCCTCGACTGGTTCTAATTTTATTCTGATACCTGAGACACAGTCTGATAAAATTGTTGTTTACAAAACATGGCGGCGATCAATTAGAAACCCGATGAAATCCGAGGTATAATGACAGTATTACTTCATTATTTTTCTAATTTTGTTGTATAATCAATGTTTTGTGTAAAAAATAAACAATAAGTTCAGCCGACAAATTTGATTTTTCACCTAACTTCTGAAGAATTTCATGGAACTTGAAGATCATGTTTTTGTCTGTTTTGACGTGAATTTACACGGTTGTCAAGAATTTATTATGTTGAAAGCATGGCCAATCAAAGGTTTATTTCAGATGTCTTTATTTTAGATTTCAAAGCCTGTATCTGTTTAAACATTGGTCCACAAACTTTAAAGTGCTTGAATATAGGAAACTCATTATGATTATCTTGAGAATTTGTATCTTCATCTTGAAACTAATGATAGTTTTGATAATATCCTAAATCAGACGGTGACCAAGATGTCATATTTCTGACTGGCAAACCTTAAAAAGACCACTTGGATATATTGGCTATTTTTTCTTTTCTCCTGTTAAACTGTGAATCGGGCGATCCAGGTTCTGTTCCTAGATGTTGCAGGTCACTTTTGTTGGGATTGATCATTAAATATCCTACCGTGACCCAAATTCGGCGTTCTCCTAAATTCGGCGATGTTTTGTTTTTCATCATTCACGTGAGATTTCAGAGGTGAAGGTCAATCATGTTTATGTCCCACGGTCTATTTTTACAACTCCAGTGATTTTCTGCTCTAAATATGGAGATACGGCTGGTAAACATTAAAAATTGTATATGACATGAAGAAAATTGTGTGTTTTACCTGATGCAATTTCAAGTTTATCTATACTTTCCTCTATTTGATTGATATTGTTGCTTAAAATAATTTGACAGTTGCCGTTTTTTATCTAATATAAAACTAACTATTTTTACTGCCGATCTAGGTCAACATACTACGTCACAATCCCGCCAAAATAAAAAAATTACTGCAACCAATCAGAATCGCCGAATTTAGGTGACGTTTTCAGATTTAGTAAGATTTTACATCAGCCATATTTGTTTATATTTGGCAACCGCTGAACAATTACATTGTTAGAAATCAACTTAAAGTAACTTATAAATATTTGTAGTAAATTATATCAAGTATAATTATAGATTACTGTAGTTTATTGAAAAAGCCATTGACATTTGTTCTTATATCGCCGAATTTAGGTTACACCGGGATACTCTCTAAGGTCAATTTCACTGTACATCTGCCCTTGCATGTATAGAAATTAACAGTTCGATCCTTGTGAATGTCAAGGCAAGAAGAAGTACTGGTATTGGTAAAGCCTGCCCAGGAACAATGTGGTGGCAGGACTGTGCTCCGGTAAATTCATTGTGGCTTACTGCCGTGATCTGGAGTGAAAACTACCAACACCACCACGGTACCACCCCAGAGAGGAGATTAACAACTGGATGAAAGCAATAAATGTTTTGATAAGGGAGTACACTACAACCAATAATGCAAATTATTTGTAAGCTTTAACTGCGGCATTGGCTCCACAAACCTGTCACAGTATAAAGACGGGCATGTTGAAGACCTTCAGCTACAATCAATATATCTTTGCCTGCTAAACATTGCATAAAATTTGCAGTATACTACATGTGTTATTGGAAGTGAACATGCTTTCAAATTGAATGTATCCAGAATGAAATATACAATGTAACTAAAACATTTGACATATTGGTTTGAATAAAATTCATATGCATGCACAATGGTTTTAAAACCTTAAGCAATTGTTTGTAGTGTATGGTTGGTTTTGTACATTACATTTCTACTTTTTCAAGGAGTCAAGACTTGAGAAATAAACAAAACTGGTGTCAAATCAAGGGCTGAATCTAGGACATCTGAAGTTCAAGATATATCTTTTTTGCATATGATCCTTGTCTATGAAAATTAATTTAATATCCCTTTAATATGATTTATTTGGATGAAGAGAAACTTTTTTTTCTTTTGTGGTACAATATTTTAAGTTCTCTCTTTTTCCTGAAACATTTGAAGCTTTGGTTTTGACAAACTAGTTTAAAAAAAATATGTCAAACTGGGGAAGTCAAACCAATTCTCTACAAAATTTTAAAAATCATTTTTAACACTAACATACACTGTTAATTTGTGTACAATACAAATATATAATATATAACATATATGAAATAGAAGTGCTTTTATTGAAGACCATGCTCCAATTGTTGAAGAAATTCGCTGTTATATATTTACTGAATCAGTAAAAGTTAAATCCCATATTCTATCTTTTTTATTTACAAAATTTCTTAGCTTGACCATTACTAAATCATAAAATGATAAAAAATTTCTAAGTAATTGTAAACTTCTTTTATGATTATTTGTACGTACAGATTTGATATTCTATTCAGTTTGATGATATTTGTGACATCACAATCTTTATCTTAAACCAGGCTTCAGTTTTAGGGAAAATTTCAAAACAGGGAAAACCACATGATCAGACAACATATATATTCAGACTAATCTTTGTCTGCACTGGTTGCATGGGTAAAATCAGTTACTGCCCGCATGTGAAGAGTCTTAATGAATCATTAATTGGAAATATCAATTTCTTCTAGACACTAGTAATGTAGGAATAAGACATAGAAATACAATGTATTCACTTCACCTTTGATTATTTTCCTTAACGATAAATGACCTTTTTTTTTATATAAATATTACATTTAATAAAAATATTACATTTAATAATAAATAGTGATCATGATTGTATATTTGTATTGTAAATGTCTTTATTGAAATATAAAAAAAAAGTAATGAATAAATTACATTTATGTCATCTACATGTACTGCATATGCATAATATAAAGTTTGTACTTAGATCGTGAGATCTGTCACAAATCATTATAAATGGTTCATGTACTTTGTTCTGTATAATGTATAGACTGTAAATTTATGGTACATGTATTTTAAGACGAAGGGTTCATAGAACATGTTCATGTTATATCTTGAATCCTGAATGTAGTTCATAATAATTTTACAGAATCTAGGCAGCTTATAGAGTCAATAAATATTTAATTGTCTTTCAATCTCCTAGAAAATCTAATTTTGAAGAAGAAAAAAGAAAATGTTTGCTACATGCATAAAGTTGTTTTTTTTTTCACTGACTAAAACATTATCACAGATTTTTCGCATAATTATGCTTTACTCATCAATACTGGTATTGTAAAAGAATGTCAGTTTTATGCATTTAAAAAAAAAATTCAACTGAGTGAAAGAATCTTAAAAATCCTCATTGGAATTCATCTTCAATTTTCACCACATAACATTCAACATCCTATAATGTGTAACTACCATTCATTAGATCTGTCTATGTTTCTAAAAATAAACGTGTTTCCTTCTTTCTGGTGTTGAGGCATCTCCATAAATAATGCTTTCTTTACTTGTCCAATTTCTTTGCTCATTTGGTTTCCCATAAGTTTTCTTCGCCCCTCCACTACACCCTTCATATTTGAGAGGCTCTCTTGTAACTCAGTGAATCCCTTTCTGAACTCCATTTTAGCACGAGATAATTCAGCGTCGTTGTATTGTAAGGAATCTTGAAGTGTGGCCATTACTTGGTTTTCAATATTCTGTTGGGTAGAAAAGAGACACACTTATGAATAATAACATACTTCAATGTACCAGGATTTTTTTGATTTTTTTTTTACATTGTAAACCAGGAGAAGTTTAATAATCTTTTTAATAGGAAGTGTTTTAGAGGGGGTCATTTCAAACTATTAATGTAGATGTTGAAATAGAAATGATCACTAGCCGCAAGTGTTGGCTTTTTATGATACCATTCTTACTTGGAATTGGTCTTAAGCTATAAGTTTCTGGCTTTGATACTGGCTTTAGTTAATTTGCTTCCCTGATGTTGGTAAGTATGATATGAGAAGGCAGGGAAACAGTGGCAAACCCAAAGTTAAATGTTACAAGTTAAGTGATTGTTTACTAACAGCTAGTTGGATTCAATTAGAACTCTTCATCAATTATTCATAATCAATACTTAACCAAGGGATAAGTGCTCTGATTAAGCTATCTATTTGGTCCAAAATTCAGCATGAATCTATTTCTAAAAGAATTTATAAAGTTCTACAAGACTTGTTGATTACTTTAAATGCTAAAAACAGTCAAGCCCTTTCTTTTGTTTGCACCTTCGATACCGAATAACTTTAATGACCTTCTCCATCTTTCAATCTAGACAAAATTGTTCATCACAGTTGTCACTTTTAGAGAAATTTTCAAAGTATTACTATCTGTATAGTGAATTAAACAGTCCATGATCAGATGGCATGAACATGGCAGCTGATCTTGGTCTGCACTGGTAACTTGGGTGGAATTTTTTGCCACCAGCAGGCTGAGGTTAAAGGAAACATAATTTGAGTATAGATTATAGAATGTACACAAACTTACATGTTGTATATCCTTATATCTATTTTTGTCGTGTGACATCTGCTCCTCTAGTTTGTTCAGACGTGACAATATCGACATCATATACTGCTCTACTTGACGGTCTACCTGACTCTGTAATATATTTTATATAGTCTGTAATATTTCTTATATAGTCAAAAATAGAAATTTTGAATGTAGAAGTTTGGCCGACTCGGTAAATTTTAAAATGTTGCAGGCTTGGTTTGATTGATCCTGTTCTTGGACAGCAATGGTAAAACTCCCCCTAGCACTAGCTTAAGTAGAATACATTCATAACAAGAATCACTGTTGTGCTGAATGATCTTCAAGGATCAGAAATATAACAATGGAAAACAAGAAAATTTTGTAATTCATAACATAACTGCATAAAAAATTATTTCACTGCAAAAATTCAATTTTTAAAGAAATTCCATAATTGTACATGTACATGTATGCTTGCTAGTCATGGTATTGGTTCATTTTTGTTTCCAACAACAAAATGTTGTTTCAGAGATTACACCCTCCTAGTAAAATCTTTAAAATGATTTTGAAGCAAAGAAGACATTTCGATTTGAAAAGGTCTTAAAGAGCCATAATAAATTTACTACATTAATTTTGTGACTTTTGATAAAGGGTTTGATATAAGTAACAGTCCTACCATAAGATCACCCCATCCAGCAGTGGCCTTGTCAATCATGGCTTTAAACTTGGCTTCCATACGTTCTAGGTAGTGATCAATGTTTGACTTGTTTCCATCCAGGGCATCTCTAAACTCGGCCATGTTCTCTCTCTGTTTGTCTTCTAGCATGTTAATTCTATGAAGAGCGTCGCTACGGAGATGGGTTAACTCAGAACGTTGAGATGTGGTCTGTCGTTCTAATTCTCCAGTCATTGAAATCACCTAAAAATAAACAAATTCCAGAAATGAGGTATATGAAACCTTATTAAGTTGTCTAACCCTCAGCCATTGAAATCAACAGATGCATACTGTATTGAAGTGTGTTTTTTTTCAACAAAGGTATTTAAAGCGTTTTTCTCGGATTGTGTTGATAGTTTAACCAGCCCTCAGTTTTCAATTTGTAAATTTAAAAAATAATCTGCAATAAAGGATCAGCAATTAGATTTTAAGTGCAATGATCAAGTCATAAATTCAAACAGTTCTTTATCATTTTCAATACTCAATAATTTAAGCCATAAACCATAAGCCATAAGCCATAAACATTGTACAAGTACTGTACCAATGTCTCTTATCATAGCATTAACTATGGTGATAATATCAATGTATCAATGGTCAATTATGTGAAAACCTGTAATTTATGGTTTTCTAATGTAGCCAGGTTCTGGTTTCATAATATAAAATATGTTGATGTGATCCTTAAACAGACTTGAATCTGAGATCTTGGTTTGACATATAGACGCAGGTGATCATAACCTCTAGACAACTGCTTTCCTCTAATATCATTAGTGTCTGTAAGGAATGTTATCTAGATATTTCCCTTTGAATTTCATCAAATAATATTCGTCTTTTATTGATACTTGGATAAAAATGTTAAGTTCGCTAGCTTGATTTGTTTGGGTTTTTTTTGCAGGTATATGTTGAAGTATGTGAAATTAATTTTACATTTTCCTCCATCAAGCTATCAACCATCTACTCCAGGTGTAATGACATTGTTTTGGTTGATGTAGAGATAGGGACTCACTGATCTCCGTGTATTGCTGATATGTTTGTTACATCTCAAGTTTATGCTTTTTGCAGTAAAGTGTTTCTTGCCTATATTTGGGAAAGCAGTTCTTTTGTTTTTTTTTGCAAAGTACTCCATTTACAAAAAAAATATATAAATCAAATGAGCATGACTCAGGCATGACAAAACCAACATAGTGCGTTTGCGACCAGCATGGATCCAGACCAGCCTGCGCATCCGCGCAGTCTGATCAGGATCCATGCTGTTTGCTATCAGTTTCTCTACTTGTAATAGGGTTCATAAGCGAACAGGATGGATCCTGATCAGACTGCGCGGATGCTCTGAGGCTGGTCTGGATCCATGCTGGTCGCAAACGCATTACGTTGGTTTTGTCGTGACGCGGCTCAAATATAGTTTTGATGTTTTAAATACCATGAATGGTAGGAAGAGCATTGGTAATGTTCATTTAAATGTCTGATTTAATCTCTGCAGACTCTTGACCACAGACACTTAATGTGTGGAGGTTTATTAAATTTTTTTATTTTTTCTTATTTTTGTAAATCTCAACACTGAGTAATCAATGGATATTGGGTGATAAATATACCTTCATTTTTTAGAATCATCTCTCAATATCTAAATTATATACAATATTTCTTTTCAAGTTTAACAAACCAGCATTTAGTCATCCATATAGTGCTAGGATTTGAAATTAATAAAATGAAAAGTGAAAAATTTTAGTCTAAATTATAAGTGTGTTAATTGTCAAGGTTCACACTCAAGTGGTTCTGTTCCTTATTTATGTCTCCTTGAAGCTCAGCCAATTTCTATGAAACTTTACAAATTTTCATAAAACTGTACATATTTTCATAACACTTAACGCAATAAAGTAAAACTTTATTCATGACTGTTTTCACATGTACTCTATATACTGGTATCTTGTTACTGGTATATGTCAATAAAATATATCAAATATTGACATAAAATGATTTAGTGATTTTATTGTAACATATATGATTGTTTGATTTAGTGATTTTATTGTAACATACATGTATATGATTGTGTGCTACCTTGTAAAACCCCTGGAATCACTGTAGTTATAATGTAAGTTTAACTATAATTTATTGAATATTTGAGAAAAAGCATGTAAGTTTAAAAAGGTTTATTAATAATTTTCTTTAAGAGCTTATCATTATTGGTCTGTATTTGAGACCATCTCATGTACATGTTGTACTGAAATTTGACATTTTGATGTTTCATTGAAATTGGTAGATAGTGTAATTTACATACACTTTAAGAAGATGAATAACTTACTTCTGCGTACTGTTCACTGAATACTGGTAACTGAATACTGGTAACTTACTTCTGCCTCAAGCCAATGAATACTGGTAACTGAATACTGGTAACTTACTTCTGCCTCAAGCCAATGAATACTGGTAACTGAATACTGGTAACTTACTTCTGCCTCAAGCCAATGAATACTGGTAACTTACTTCTGCCTCAAGCCAATGAATACTGGTAACTGAATACTTGGTAACTTACTTCTGCCTCCAAGCAATGAATACTGGTAACTTACCTTTCTGCCCTCAAGCCAATGAATACTGGTAACTGAATACTGGTAACTTACTTCTGCCTCAAGCCAATGAATACTGGTAACTGAATACTGGTAACTTACTTCTGCCTCAAGCCAATGAATACTGGTAACTGAATACTGGTAACTTACTTCTGCCTCAAGCCAATGAATACTGGTAACTGAATACTGGTAACTTACTTCTGCCTCAAGCCAATGAATACTGGTAACTGAATACTGGTAACTTATTTCTGCCTCAAGACTAAGTACAACTTATATTTGCCTCAGCTCAATAAATTTCTTATTTCTGCCCTAAGTTGATAAAGAACTTACTTCTCGCTCAAGATGATAAATAATTTACTATGATGAAACTTCTGGATCAAAATGGCAAAAATTAACTACTACTTCTGCCTCAAGATGATAAAAGTTAAACAAAACTTTATCTTTAAACTTACTTCTGCCTCAAGACGATGAATATCTCCAGAAAGTTTTTCACGGCTATTTTGCAGCGCCATCTCTAGGCGACGTATCTCGTCCATGAGATAGATAATATCTTTGGTGTGTTTACCGATGGCGTTGTCACACCTGACGATACGACCTCGTAAATCTTGTAACATGGTCACATGATGCACTTCCAGTTTGTTCACTGCCTGGTTTGTTCCCATAACAGCAATGTCTCGACCATGTAGCTCTGCCAGTATACCCTTTAAAAAAGGAAAATGTTACCATTTTATTTTTAGTGTCAAATTCATTGTGTCATAGATAAGTAATGAAGGGGTTTGCTGGTTCATTCCTAAGGGGGAGGCAAAATTATAACTGATCTCATATACAGGGTATTGAGTACCTATTTGTCTCTCAATGCTGATTCAGAAATATCAGTAGTCTGTAGTCTTTCATTAGCAGAGACATTGGTAATTAGCAGAGAAATTGGTAATTAGCAGAGAAATTGGCAATTAACAGAGAAATTGGCAATTAACAGAGAAATTGGAGATCATTGGAAAGTTATTCAGGGATGTCAGTTCAGTAGGTGGAATGACTACTGAGATATGACTTAATGATTTGTTAAAATGGTTGTCAAAAACAGAAAATCAAAACAAACCAATTTGCAAAATCACAATGTAATGCAAATTTGGGAAATACTGGGAAACATTCTATGAAATAGTTTTTTATACATTTATATCTCTCATGGCTTAAATCGAATTAATGTCATGATTTTTTTTTAAACGCTTTGATACTGACTTTCATTTGCCACCAGTACAGAGTAAAAGCGGACCAGTACATGCAAATCTGACTCTACAATTTCAGCTGCTTGATTTTACTTTAATATTTGATTAAGTTATCAAGGAAGGGATGAAAAACAACACTTCAGGAACACCAGAGTGGGTTTAATATTTAAAGTTAAATAACAGCTCCAATTTCAAATACCAAGGCCTAGTCTGTCACATTAAATAAGAGTTTTATTACTCACTTCTTAAAAAATGTTACAAAAATCTGTTAGAACTTGGATAATTTACATGATTATAAATTAAAAAATAGGAAGAAAGGAAATGTCTTATAAAATGAATTTAATGAACATTTACAATAAATTATGAGGTCATTTAACAAAGTAATGTTTTGCTTGTCAAAAGAAATGGACTAATAAATTCTAAATTTCAGATCAATATATTTACAAATACTGGTATGTCTTAAAATATGATTTTTACATTTATAATTAAAAAGTCATTAGTTGTTTTTATGAACTGTTTACTATATAGAGTTGAATTGAAAAGTACACTGTTGAATAAAGGATAGTATTTTGATTCTGACCTTTTTTAAAATTGTTCATTCAACCATTTTTAATTCACAACATATTGATTTTCAGATCATGTCTGTTTTGTAAGACAGTTATTTAAATTCATGTGTGTTTGAAATCAGTTTAAAGATGCATTTAATAGTGAGTGCAGACTTTTCGAATGTTTGCATGATCACTCCCTTATTTACATCTGCATATGTAATGGCAAATTATATGCTTTGCAAACTGTTTTCCTCAAAATATTTACCATGTTACATGACTGTGGTAACCGTAATCTTGATATTAATCAAGCGCTTTTAGTGTATAAATTATTTTGAGCATGTCTGAAAATGTATATTATTTCTTATCCTTTAATACAGATATTTTAAAAATATTAAGATTAAGAAATTTCTGCAACGTAAGGCTGCATGAACTAGAATGCTATAGTAACATCATAAAAATAAGGTCTCCAAAAAAAAAAAACAAGTCTGATAAATGACAATACCTCTATATCCGTGTTCAGCCTTTGTATGATAGCCACCATGTATTTCACATGTTGTTGTAAAAGGTCCCTGGTGTGATCATCCCATTCTGCTGCCTGAAAACAGAAATAACATTATATTTTGTTGTTCCACTTACTTGATATTTTCATACCTTCCAGTAGTAATAGACTGAAGTATTAACTGTGTTCTAGGCAGAACAATAACGTTTAAATGCCAAAGGCTCAGGTTTGAAAGCCAGAGAATACTAAGATTTGAAGGCCTAAGACTCTGGTTTGAATGCCAAATACTACTTAAAGGTTTGAACGTCTAAGGCTGAGGTAAAAATTGAAGGCAAACCAAGGTTTGAAGGCTAAGTACTACTAAGGTTTGAAGGTCTAAGACTGAGGTTTGGAGGCTCAAGATACTATGGTTTTAAGGCCAAAGACTTCTAAAATTTGAAAGTTGAAAAATTATGTTTGAAAGTCAAAGACTATGAAGGTTTTTCTTGATTTACAGGCTGGTGGCATAGAAAAGTTATTGTTATCACAAGCATTCAAATCATATTAATATATCAGTTTGTCCCTTACATAAACCTATAATACTGACCTGTTGATGACTTAGATTGGCCATCATGTTATCCTTGTTACTGAGGATCTGTTTTAGAAGTGCCTGGTTAAGGGCGTCATTCTGGCTTTTAAGATGATCAGCGATCTCATTCTGGCGTGCTGATACCTGCATCTGATGACTCAACAGCTGGTCCTTGAAAAAATAACTTATTTACAATTAGATTGTATTGCAATGTTTTCATTTTGAATCATTTCAATTTTCTAGTTCAAAGTTTTATGGAAAGGCCTTCTTCAAATATTCATAAAAATATCCATTGCTGCAATTTTCTTGAATCCTTAGACTCATAGACTGCTGGCACCAAATGATTCTACCCATGTGACCACTGAGCAGTGCTGACCAAGGACAGTCGGCACACAAAGCTGTTAAATAATTACACATAATTTAGAAATAACAAATGCATTTATTTATATGTTGTAAAGTTAGCTAGTACTTTAATATACATGTAATCTACAAAACTGCATACCACTTTATGACAAAATAGCATTTAAATTTAAAACTGAAATGTTGTAACAATGGGGTGTTGGTAGTTTTCACTCTGAATCACAGCAGTATTATAAAGCCACATTAAATTTACCATAGCACAGTTCAGCCACCACATCATTCCTGGGTAGGCTGTCAAGCATTTTACAAGTACTAGTTGCTCTCACTTTCTCAAGGAACTGAAACTTCTGTACATGCAGAGCAGAGGTACAGTGTAAATGACCATAGAAAGGTTTTCATGATCGTGACCTGCACCATCTGGGAATCGAACCCAGATCGCCTTATTCACAGTCCAACGTTCTTTCCATTGAGCTAACCGGATAGTGCCTGAAATGATGAGGAATATGTCCTTAGCTTAAAGACAACAATACCTGTCTAGAAACAAGGTCATCAAGTCTTCTATTGTTTCCATTTCCATTCTGTGCTGGTGACCTTTGAACTATTCGTTTTGTCACAACAGCTTCCTGTGGTGGGGTATCTGGGATATTCTGATTAAAGGGGTCGTCCACCTGTATGGCAGTAAAATCTTGTTTTAAGCGGCTTTTCCATAGGGTTGTTTTGTGGTAGAATGTACTAGCACTGTTCTGTTCTGGGAGCAAAAAATTTAAAATTTAACTTTAAATAGAATATGGTATAATTGGTATAAATAAAGATTAAACATTTAAATTTTTCATACTGTTTCAGACAAACGGTATTTGTTTGAAAAATTGACTTATATTGTTTTTACCTTCCTTTATATGACATATAAGCATGAAACATTTGAAGAAGTTATATTTTAGCCTAAGCATTGGATATTGTTTGAACACCAATTCTCTATTTTTATTATCTGAACCTTTATACATGTAATTTTAACAATACACTCATGTAGCAAAGTTTTTGTGGGAGGGGTAACTTTGACATGTACATTTAAAATAAGTAGTATTTAAATTATGAACCTTAAATAAGACAATTTAAGTATGTTTTTCTTTCTTTTCTTTTAGCTCTAGATATCTTGAAATCCTTAAAGTAAAAAAAAACAACAACAAAAAACGCTAAAAAACCAATGCATTACATAAATTCATCCAAACATAGTGGTTCAGGTTGGAACTATTTTATTTTTTTTATCAAAATACTTTACATTTACATAATATTATGTTAGACTATTTAAAAACAAATTAACAAGTGTTATAATTGAAAGAAAACATTACAACAATTTTCCCAGGCTTTTTAAAAGTATTTGAATGACTCTTAGAGAAAGAATTCCTCTACTTTTCTAATTTTGTCTGTCATAAAACCGTATTTGTTAGTTTATAAAACCACAGATGATTCTTTAAAATGTTTACAAATAATAAGAAAATTAATGAATCCAGAATTTGACAGCACAACAACCGAATCATTGAAAAGTTCAACACAATAACTCTTTACCCACCCAGTCGGTTAGAGCGTGAGACTCAACATTGTGGGTACTATTACTGGGCTGGCCAACTGAATTACTAATTAGTGTTTTGGAAAAGACTTAAAATCGTGGTCTTCCATTTGAGTGCTTAAACACTTGGCACACTAAAAATCCATGAGAAGCTTCTGGAATTAGGGCATCTTTCTGTATCTGTATCTTGCACTCTAAAATGACTAATACTCTTTTGGAGGACTTGCCCATATCAGCAACCAGTGGTGAGTATGAATAAACTTAAATACATACACAAATCAGCACCCATAACTAGTCTACAACTACCACCACCACCATCATCATCATCAGCACAGTCTCACTATGCCTTCTATATATAAAGAAAGGCCAAAGCCAGGCTATCCAAAAAATGTGCACATCAGCAACTTCTGATAAGGCTTTATAGATTTAGCTGCCAAGTACTTCTTATACTGAATTCCCTTTTACTATTAATGGACTGTCTCAAATTTACAGAAGAGCAAGTCCAATGTACAAATTTAAGAATGTAAGGGGATGTCACAGCCTGGCAATGATATCTTTATTTTATTTTTATTTATCCTTATTTCTTTATTGACTTTAACTTTCATTCTTTATGCAGTATAACTATTGAATGCAATAACCCCTATGAAAAATCAGACAAAAGATTAAACAATTCTTTTTCTACCTATTTCTTTAGATAATTTCTATTAACTATTATGCATCTGGATGCAATATTATATAAAGGTTGTTTTATTTAGTATTATTATGTTATACATTCATTCAAATACAAACAATATTACTGTAAATATTAATTTGAAGAAAATTTATATAAAGTAATTTATTTATTTTCATATTTCTGTTTATTTATCATGTCCTTTGCTAAATGTGTTTTTGTTTGTTTTATCATTTATTATTTATATTGATTATTATGAAAATAAGTTGATTTATTTCAATCTGCATTTCTATATAATATGAAAGATTTCACACATATTTTAATACTATGTAGTTATAAATTATTTGTTTCAATGCGGACAACCACAGGTTAATTGTAATTAAAACCATGGGATAAGCATTCTTGCAAAGTTTTCAGTTTTAAAAAAAAATCTTTTTTAAAAATTACTTCATACTTAAATAGTTTTTAATGATTATTGAATATCTCCATTAGATTTTAATTTCCCTCGCTAAATATTGACATATTAATGGGTATCAGAAAATTCTAGAATTCCCAAATATTCATATTTTGTGTTAGTCTAATAATTGTTCAGAATTCTTCAAATGAGTAATTTCTGTGAATGTGTTACCTTTGTAGTATCTTTTATCCCTTTTCACTGAAATAAGATGTATATTTTGAGATCTGGGAATCACAAGTTATTCCATGAATATTTTCTTCTTCATCAATCTAAGTTTCATTTTAAATTTTATTATCCTGCAACAATTTTAATGTTATTAAATAAATTTTGATAAATTTTTATTCACAAAAATCTTTCATATGGGATTCCTTTTCTTTTCATAAATTCTTTCACAAAATTAAGAAACAATTTTCAACTTCAAATTTCATTCTCTTTTGGATTAATCTCTTAACTTCTTTTTTCTATAATGTCTAAACTTTATCATAATCTCTAACGAAAATTTTCATCACACACTTTCATGATGAAGAAAGTTTGTTTATATATGTTTTCGCCAAACGGTTTTAACCCATTGATGGGAAATGAAAAGCCGGTGTTTATATGTTTGCATGATATAGGTTTCATATTATTCTACGGTATTCAGCCCATACAAAAGTACTGAATGGTCCAATTATATCAAATAAATACAGTGAAATTGATAGTTCATTCGAAGACTCATTTCAAAGAATCAATTTTTTCCGTGTTCTTTAAATTATTCAATATGATTACTCTGATCTTATGTAGTATCTGATGTATATGATGTATTTTCTACTCCTTTATATTTGTAGTGGAATTTCATTCGTTTTATTTGATTTAGTGGTGATGTAGATTGACTTTATTCAATTACACTGCATGCCTTTTCCAAAACCAAATGATTTATTTACTCTATTTATAAAGATCTTATCTTTTAAATAACATTAATAGATACTTATCTAATATGAGTGAACATGATATAGATAAATGCCATCTTTGAATTCCATGTTTCAAAAAGAGTGTCCTTTCCAAGTTGTTGATTAGATTATTGGCGTCAATTATCATGATAACGCTGTATTCTCTTTCAAAGAAATACTTAATAATTAATTCAAAATGAAATTCTTTTACCTGAATGTTGGGTTTATTTGGCCAACTGGCCGTGCCTCAGCTATTCATGTGGCATGGGTCGTTCCCAAGTTGCTGGGTGACTCTCTTTGTATAACTTAAATGATAATAAAATTTTCTCTCAAAACATACAATATTTTGTAATCCAATAATTCATACAAGTACAGCCAAAATTAATGTTTAGAAATTAGAGTACTACATGTATATAGGAGTATAGGTGTAGAGTAAGGTTACCATGAGATTTCCCTTAAATGAAAGTAAATTGATACCTGTTTTTTTTAAATCTATAGATCTGATATACTTCGAAGAAACTTAAAATTAAATGTAGGTTTTCCTCATCTAATATTACATTAAAACAAACTTTTATAGTTACAACTTCGTAAATTTATTAATTACATGCGCAACACTTTGATCTCTCTTTTGTGAATGGCAGTGCACTATGAGGCTATTGTACCCAACAGATCAGATAGGCAAAAACCCATATGATATTTACCAGTTCTGGTGATTATCTGTTGAGAAATTCAGAGTTAATTTTGGCCTTTTTTACCTTTTTAACCATTGAATGCTTGTGGTGCTTGTGACAGTTTGACCAGACTCTATTATTATCATTGCTTGTTTTGTGATTTTAAAGGCCCATTATGTCTCAGAAATCAGTAAAATTTTAATTCTTTAGGAAGGACAAGCATGTGTTTAATAATGTTTTAATTATGGATTTAGAAGTAGTTACATGTTATTAAACAACGGAAGATAGTAACAATGAATGTGCAATAATGTGTGATAAAAAGGTTGCAAAATGTAAACTAAGTAGAATTTTTTAACTTCCATACAAAATGCTGAATCACTATAATTATTCCAATTACTAAAGAGCAAAAAAAGCAAAAGATAATTCATTTATATGGCCAATCAGGGTAAATTTTTGGAAGCTGTAACAAGATACCAAAGATAAAAAGTTTTTAGAGAAATAAAGTTGATAGCATTTTGAAAGCTTAATGGGCCTTTAACTTTTTTATACTCAAATCGCTCACAGAAACAATAAAAAGTTCCAGCTTTCAAAACAAGACATGCCCATTATACAAATTTAGCTTGGTAAAGAGTAACATAATAATGTTTGTATATGTTTTAATTTTTTTAGACAGCCAATGATTTGTACTGATCAATGGTGAAATATTTAAATCCTACAATCAACAAATTGCATATAGAAACTGAAGCAGAATTTATGCAGGCTGTATTTATTTCTTTATGTATAAAAAATTTATGTTTTACGTCATTTTGTGACACAGTCAGTCTCCCAGTTATACGTTAAATGAGGCAATGAGGTGTGCGAAATGCTGTTAAAATACCTCATCTATTATACAATAATAGAAAACCCATTGTTGATATTGATGTAATTCTCATGTGTCCGGTGGTTTGTTATGACTCTAATGTATTGTTGTTTTATAAACATTGAATTATTCATGTTTCAAATTCCTGTATTGATTGTATATTAACATCATATTATTCGTGCAATTATTGGTCAAATTGTTTAAACATTTTTGAAAATCCTTGCCTAGCGTCAGGTGATGATACTAATATTGGATAATGGATTGATATGAAACTCGATTAGTAACATAATTAATGTATAACTGAATATAGCACGTAACTGATTTTGTTCTCTTTATTTTATTTTTTTTAATGCTGAAGATTTTTAAGGAAATTTGACTTAGTATGTACACTTTAAAACTGTTTTAGATTGATTTTATCAGGAGACATTTTTTAAAAGAACTTGACCTTAGCATTGATTTTTTTTGTTTTTGTTATTTTCAGGTAAAGATACATAAAGTAAGTCTGTGGACCAACTAAATACTGGAATTGTTATTGTACAATCATTTTGAAATAGGAAAGAACAAACATTTTTTTAGAGATATTTGACTGACAAAGTATGGCAGGAAGAAACCGGTCACAGTTACGTGCCCCTTATGACACCGGAGATGAGAATCTTGACAAACTCCCTCCTACAAGTCGGAGAAACGGAATACCTCCTGGATACACAGGCAGAAATCGTTATGACTCGCCGAGGTTACGATCACCAAGAAACAGCGAACACCAATCACGCGGACCCTCAAGAAATCCCTCAAGACTCGATATTCTAGAGGAAAGAATTGCTCAGCAGGAGAAAAACTCTCAGGCTTTAATTGAGCGAGCTTTCAAAACTAAAGAAGATGTGATAGAAAGTTTGAACTTTACACATGGAACATGGCAGGAAGAAAAACATGCACGCAACATGCTTCAGGAACATATACGCACCATAACGGCAGTCGTGAACCGGCTGAACAACGATATTGCTGTGAGTATATTTTAATATTTTGACAAGGGAACCAGTTTTACAATGGGATTAAGAATATAATATACTTACAACAAATTGTATTTGTCCCTGACTGCTTATAGCTGGAATTCTTAAATAATGAATTTTTTTTTTTTTTTTTTTTAAAGTTAGTAAGATAGCTGCGAGGTCAATGGTTACCATACTCATAGTTACAAATGTTACTTAATGCCTTTGGTAACATGACAACATTTTCTTCTATTTCTGTTCTCCACAGGGTATAGACGAAACAATCAGAACACGAGACTCTGCAGCGATCGGTACAAATACGGCAGTCAAGAATCTTGAGGTTCATCATGTCGCCACATTGACTGACCTTAGAGGGCGTATCGTACGCTGCGACACTTCTCTAGCTAAACTATCACAGGAGATACGACAATGTTTCGAGTCAGTAAAACAAGTTAATCAGACACAGCAGGACCAACAGAACAGAGTACTGGATAGAATACACGAGTTAGAATCTAAGGTATGAAAAATTAGAATCATTATAACTGATTTTCAAATGGTTGCAGTGAAAAAGTACAAGCTATGCTGCCACTATAGAGCCAGGCTTGCCTGCTCATCTCTGCAGTCTGATCTGGCTCAATGTTGTTGTTTTTTGCTTTTTTTTATGCCCAATTTAACACATATTTTGGTCATACTTAGGCAGTCTATGAACCTAACTGCCTTTCCTGGATTACTAACCAGTAATTACCATTTTCTCTCCAAGCAACAGGTGGCTTATCCCAAATGATTTCTGAGTCAGTGGTGAGAGTCATTTAAATGACCATGATATACTTAATGTCCAGGGATCATTTGTCGGAGAACAATATTGCCTGCCTGAAGATTGAACCAGCGACCATGAAAGTCTTCAATAAAATTCTGCTCAGTTTCGTTTATATAACATGTATTTCTATGATATATATTTTTAGTTGTTGCACATCTGGTATGTGAGATCATTCTAATGAACCGAAGATGAAGTTACAGCATCTAGAGAGTGATTCTAACCAGCAGATTGCCCAGCTAGACTCTCGTACTCGTCAAGTCATTGACGATCTGAAAAACAACATACACACATACCAGAATCACGCAGATGTTGAACGGGAAAAACTTGAACAGAAACTCTCACTGGCACTCGATGCACAAGCCCAGGCCAGAGATCAGTTGATGGTTAGTGTATAACATAAATAAACATTAAGGTTCTTGTTCATATACTCTGCACAAATATTTAAGTGAAATTATTTTTTATGTGAAATTATTACCTTAAAATGTTGACATTTTTGTAATTCAATAATTTGAGTGCAAATACTGCAACAATCTGCTTCATCTATATAGACTAGGGCCTGTGTGCCTTACATGGTGCAGGACTGTTTTGAACATTGTTGCAGCGAATGATTAGCATTTTGAAATTAAAAACCACACATTAACAATGCAAAGGACAACAGAACAAGTTTATTCTACCATTTTAAAGCATGAAAAAAGTTAGAATTAAGCTGCATTAATAACGTTGAAATGAGGGCTATGATAACATCTGAACCTGTGGAGTTGTGTTCAAGTTTCATATTGGTTAATATTTGTGACTAAAAATCAGTTATTGAAGGGCACCTTTGATCTCCACCAGTAAAGCTGGTAAATTTCCATATGACCTAAACATTGCTGAAGTGACTTGAAACAAAACCAAATATATGAACAGAGTCTATCAAACAACATTATAAACAATGTTTCCATGGTTACAGGAGAAATTGAACCAGAAGGTAGATGAGATGCAGTATTTGATGGATCAGCGGATGAGGAAGATGGAGGATATGATAACAGCCGAGTCAGAGAGACTTAAGAGATGCAAATAAACTTTAAACCATCACCCATCTGTAGTTTATTAGGTTAGTGTACTGAAAAGCTATAAGGTAGTGTGAGAATCACTCTGAATCCGTTCCTGGAACCAGGACGGCGATACTCGCATAGCTGAATGTAAATTGCCTTGCTCAAAGGACCCCTACAGGTATTGAACCCACAGTGTTCAGCAATCCTAGATTACTAGTCCGACTTGATAACCACTTGGCCATGCCGTCACTCACCATCTTAAATGGAATTATCCTTTCAATCTAGACAAAACTATTCATCATTTCAAGTGAAAGTTCAAATTTATCTACTGAATAGCAAAGCAATGGAGATCATGATCAGATGGCTCAGATCTTGGTCTGAGGCTGATCACATGGGCATATTCAGTTGCCAACAGCAGGCTCACGGTTAACTATAGTTGTAATGATAGTCAAAGTATCAATCTAATCTTGAATGCAGGAGGCACTATAGTTCCTAGTAAAATCAGATAATACTTTTGTCAATAGAAAATATGGACTATCAGTTTTAATGATTATTTTTGTTACTGAAAAAAACAACTAATTTTCAGGTCTAATCATAACTGATAAAATTTGTAATGCTTTACCTATGCAGAAAAACTTGAGATCCATGTAGTCAAGTTTTTCAATACATGCATGTATCGATATCACAACTATTTTGAATGACCATGATTTCTGGACATTGGCTGTTTCATACAGACATGCATGAACATTTGTGTTTCCTCTGAAAAAGCTGAGTATCATCTGCCAGCTTAGTACCATTTCACAATTTCAACAATCAAAATATCAATTTAGAAAAGCTGAATAGTCATTGAATAGTCTTAAAACGTCAGAAAGACTTAACCAACATTTATGATTTATATGATGTCTGATTTTTTTTATTCTTCATTCTATGAAACTTGTATGACAATTTCTAAATTTGTTTCAACAGCACCTGGAGAACAAGGTTATTACACGACTGGACGGCTCTCTTCGACAGCAACATGACGAGATCGCCAAGGTGAAACGCGACACGAGGGACGGCTTCTCAACTGTTCATGAGAGTATCAGTAATATGAAGACTGTGATGGAAGGAAAACGTAAACTTCTCGAAGATCAGTTACGCAAAGAAATTAGCCAGATCAGAAAAATGGTGGTCCTTGTGTGATGATAAGGAAAAATGTGGCAGGGAAGGACACATAGGACAGATGGGAAATGTGTTGAAATATAACAGCTTACCATGTGTTCCCTAATAAACTCCCACTAAAATATGTAGACAAGCAAATAATGATTTATAAACTATAAAAGCAAGAACAAATGAATTTTGTGATCATATGCCTACTTTTTTGACTTAAAGTTTTTTTAAAGACATATTTTTTTACAACTATAAAGTACTGAAAATAGTCAAAGGGGCTGTCTTTTAAACAGTTCCAGTTTAATTTTATTGCCTTGGTGATTTTTTTTCCTTTGTTCGGTTCAGAAATTTGATTATTCAATTCACAAAACTTGTATGCTTATGTCTCTTTTTTATTGAGGGGAGGTTTATAAGGGAACATATGGTAAACCATGTATATCTCGATTCTAATGCAGTTTAAATGGCAGTTTAAGCACAAATTGTAATGATGTAATTGAAGATGAGTATCATCTTTTAGTAATATCACACTACTGAACTTTATTTTCATTTTGTTTCTTTACAAACAGATTATTTGCCAAAAATATAGCACATGGCAAATTTTTTATTTTATTCATTTATTTACATTTATGTACATGTATTTATTAAGATAGAGCTTTTTATTTAAGATTGAATATATTTAGAGCTGGCCAGAAGCCGGAATTTTATTTTACTTTCGAAAGTGATTTGTATATGAAGCTATTATATAAAGATTTTTTGTTTGCAAATCATGACAAATTACTTGTTTTGATTATCATTGTCTTATGAAAATATTGATACCTCATTGTAAAATGGTTATTCACCATATGGAGGTGAGAATACATTTGTTTTACTTTTAAACCTTGGAACTGAAAACAGTTGATTTTTATGTTAGAGTAGATATTGTTTTTGTCTAGTAAATGTTGACTTAAGTTTCAAACAGAAAATAGCTAATATTTATATTAATCAAGAGGAATAATTTTGCCTATAGTAGAAAAAGAAAGTAATAAACATATGAAAGGTATAGGAACTAGATGCATCACCGTAATTAGACATTTTTCATTCCATTTTTTTTTTTTTTTTCAAGAAACATAATTTTTTTACAAAACAAGTAGTGAATATAAAAGGTAGGGAGCACTTTGACAGAGGGAGAGAAAGAGAGCACTTTGTTTTATGAGAAGTATGCATGAAAATGTCAAACTAGCTACACAAAATGTTGACACTAAATGTCCATATCAAAGAGAGACAACCTTTGTACTACTAATGTTGACATTAAAGGGAGAGAAGTATGTTTGTTTCACTTTTCAAGGTTTATTTTAAATATCATTATTCATCGAGTTAAATATATAGTAGTTAAATACAGCAAAATAATCAAAATCACATGTACAGCATAGGACTTATTGTCAAATTCTTGTCTTGTTAAAGTTTATTATATATTTTATATTAAGATTTTTTATGACATACACAGAGTTGTTTTATTCTAAGATAAACATATTATTTAATTATGAGGGAATTATTTATTTACATGTAAATAAAATATTGAAATATTAGGCCAAAGCTCAGCCCTTTTACCAAAGTCATTTAAAGAAATACTTGCCTGGTATTTTTCTTTTCTTTTACAGCATTTTTTTTCTTTACAATTATGTGATTTTATTGTTTGGCATCAGCGATGGTATCTTTGTATTTATAATCAGTTATTAAACATACTTTTTTAATGATAAGTTACAATATATGGTAACTAATTAAAATTTCATGATCTTATCAATCATTCCTATAGAAATACAGTCCACCTTGTGCATAAGGGCCACCTGTTAAAACTATATTCATAAAAGGCTCATAGAGAAGAATGGGCATGCCTAACTATGTTGCCTCTTTAAATAAAGTCTTTATTATTATTATTATTAAAAACCTGATTACATGACCCATATTCTTTATGTCAGATTCACAAAATTACATAACTATTTACCATAACAATTTTGACTATGCTACCAGTAGCAGGCTGGAAAGCTATTTGGAAACCTTCCTCACATAAAGGAGTGGTATTTGAACAAATAGTGGTAATAGGCAAGTGATTTGTTGTTCTGGGACCTTCCCCACATGGCCATAGAGGTCAATATGTAAAGCTTAGACTGTATTTCTAAGGTGTTTTTTTTAATTGATGTTATAACTTTATTCTTAGTTCTAGAACTTTATAATAGATAGATGAATATATATCAGTGTGTTCAGCTAGAAAATAACATATTACTAATACTGTGCAGATAACAATATAGGGGTCAAAATGGCACCATTAATATAATAAGGTATTACCACCCTAACGAGGACTATACGGAACTGAAAAATTTATATCATAGGTCAGATATATACCTTAAAGTACACTTGTAATCAAAATTTAAAGAAACTTTACTGTACGGAAATCGAGTTATGGCCACTTTTATGAACTGAAGCTAGGGTGTATGAGGGCCCTTTTTCAGAAATGAGTAACCTTAATCTGCAATAACATTCTAATGAAAAACGTTTTCCTATTAATTGTTGGTAAGAAACAAATAGTACTATTCAGCTAACAATCAACATAAACAAAATTATGGTTTTTACTCAAAATTTATCAAATATGTATAAAAATGTTACCCTACCCCACCCATTTTTAAAACGTGTTTGACCATTTTCCTACTTAGGGAGCCTAATTTAAAAAATCCTTCAAATTTACGCGAATGAGTGCCTGTTTTCAAAGTTTCCCTAAATTTTTAAAAAAGTATATTGGTTGATCTTGTAAAATATTAAATACTTTTACCGTCTGGTTTTGATTTTATTAGACTTTAAAATATCAGGTACCATATTTGCTTTATGATTGAGCATTATTTAGCCAATAAATACCTATATTAATTAAATAATAAACAAGAGGGCCATGATGGCCCTGAGGTCGCTCACCTGTATATAGGCCCCCCACCCCCGGGCCAATTTTTACCCAAGGGCTTTTATTTGTTTATTTGAACAGACTTGGTAGAAGATGTTTCATGCTACACATCTAAGTTCTAGCTCATTGGGTTTTTTAAAAGAAGATATTTAAAGTTTTTACTATTAACACATATAGTTAAAGACAATGACACCCCTGGGGCAGGGCCAGTTTTGACCCCTGGGCTTTTATTTGAACAAACTTTGTAGATATTTACTTAAAGATGTTTCATGCTTAATATCTAAACTCTAGCTATTTGGGTTTTTTCAAAGAAGATTTTTAAGTTTTTGCTATACACATATAAGGAAAATCAATGACACCCCCCCCCCCCCCGGCGGAGCCAGTTTTGACCCCAGGGCTTTTATTTGAACATACTCGGTAGACACCCATTAGAACATGTTTCATGCTAAATATCTTAGCTCTAGCTCTTTGAGTTCTTTAAAAGAAGATTTTTTAAGTTTTTACTATATGCATATAGGGAAAATCAATGACCGCCTGGGGCGGGGCCAATTTTGACCCCAGGGCTTTTATTTGAACAAACTTGGTAGACACTCATTAGAAGATGTTTCATGCTAAATATCTTAGCTCTAGCTCTTTGGGTTCTTTAAAAGAAGATTTTTTAAGTTTTTACTATATGCATATAGGGAAAATCTATGACCCCCTGGGGCGGGGTCAATTTTGACCCCAGGGCTTTTATTTGAATAAACTTGGTAGACATTCACTAGAAGATGTTTCATGCCACATATCTAAGCTCTAGCTCTTATGGTTCTTTAAAAGAAGATTTTTTAAGTTTTTACTATATGCATATAGGGAAAATCAATGACCCCCCGGGGTGAGGCCAATTTTGACCACAGGGCTTTAATTTGAACAAACTTGGTAGGCACTCACTAGAAGATGTTTCATGCTTAATATCTTAGCTCTAGCTCTTTGGGTTCTTTAAAAGAAGATTTTTTAAGTTTTTACTATATGCATATAGGGAAAATCTATGACCCCCTGGGGCGGGGTCAATTTTGACCCCAGGGCTTTTATTTGAATAAACTTGGTAGACATTCACTAGAAGATGTTTCATGCCACATATCTAAGCTCTAGCTCTTATGGTTCTTTAAAAGAAGATTTTTTTAAGTTTTTACTATATGCATATAGGGAAAATCAAATGACCCCCGGGGCGGGGCCAATTTTTGACCCCAGGGCTTTTATTTGAAACAAACTTGGTAGACATTCACTAGAAGATGTTTCATGCTTAAATATCTAAGCTCTAGCTTTTACGGTCTCTTTAAAAGAAGATTTTTTTAAGTTTTTACTATATGCATATAGGAAAATCAATGACCCCCTGGGGCGGGGCCAATTTTGACCCAAGGGCTTTTATTTGAACAAAATTGGTAGACACTCACTAGAAGATGTTTCATGCCAAATATCTTAGCTCTAGCTCTTTGAGTTCTTTAAAAGAAGATTTTTTAAGTTTTTACTATATGCATATAGAGAAAATCAATGACCCCCTGGGGCGGGGCCAATTTTGACCCCAGGGCTTTTATTTGAACAAACTTGGTAGACACTCATTAGAAGATGTTTCATGCCAAATATCTAAGCTCTAGCTCTTAGGGTTGTTTAAAAGAAGATATTTAAAGATTTTTCTTTTGGTTGCCATGGCAACCAGAGTTCTGCATGGAATTAAATTCTTTGAACAATTTTTAAAGGTGACCACCAAAGGAACATTCCTGTGAAGTTTGGATGAAATTGGCTCAGTGGTTTATGAGGAGATGTCATTTAAAGCAAAAGTTTACGGACGGACGACGGACGGACGGACGGACGCCGGACGAAAAGCGATCACAAAAGCTCACCCTGTCACTTTGTGACAGGTGAGCTAAAAATAAACACTTTTTTCTACCCAAAATGGATGGAGAGATACATGAATAATGTTAAAAGGAAAAAAAGAAAGAAAGAAAAATAGTTGACCCACTTGAGGTTTGAACCCATGGCCTGGTTCAGTACAGGAGACTCGGGCAAAATGTTATCTATGCTAGATTTTCATTATCATTCCACTTTCTTTTTGAAATTAATATTTCTTATCTTTGGTATATTAGGCTTTATTGAAGTTTCAATCAAAAATATAACTGCCAAAATTGAGCTGACATTTATCAAAATCTAAATTTTTCCAATTTTGTTAATTAAATATTATCAAGGTTCCTAAATTTTAGCACTTTACTTCCGGACTTCATGTATAAAAATGCTTTGTATCAATGTTTCCAGGAAAAAAAATATGGAAATAATTATGAAGAATCCAAATATTTTTGATGAAAATCGTTGTGAATTCCATGACCATTTAGTTGTTTGTTTTTGTCATCAAGTTTTTCATCATTTTACATGGTTTTTCAGGGTTCTTATTTTCAAAAATCTGAATGCAAAAATTTTGTCTTATTGTCAAACGTCTTCCATTTGTTTTAGTTTTATTAGCTTGTCTGTTTCAAAGGAAAATTCAAGCTATTATGATCATCGTGTTGTCATCATCATGCAAAAAACTTTATTGTAGCCCATGGTTCAAACATTTTTAGTTATTGACATGACAAGGTGAAGTTGTTGGACAAGGGGCATAATTCTGAAAGCATTTTTGTAGTTATGCCCCCTTTTTAAATTAGAATTTTTAACAGACAAGGGTTATCACCACATGCAGTGCCCTTGTTGATTTTTGCAGTACAATAGAATTCAATGGGTTTTTTCTTGCTTTTTTCACTCACATTCTCAAATTATTCATAAACAGTCATGTAAATATTATTAAGATTTATTATTTTAAGAATTATCATGGTAGGTATATAAAGGTGTTCTTATAATGTTTTCTTCTATATTGATTTGTGTTTGAAGGTCATAAGGGAACACTGTATATATTTTTTGCACATTTCTGTGTTCAACTTGTTCACAATTGAATCGGAAGGAAAACTTATGAAAATATACTCTTTATGTTAGTGTTAAAGGACATATTACTTACAAACTTGGTATATTTCTAGAAATAGAAGTTGTATCTTTTCAACATAAACATTTTGTACTGAAAAAAAAAAGTTAAAAAGTTCATTGCATCAAATATTGACTTTTTTGTTCATGAAATAATTTTTCTACAAAAGTAATGACAATTCATTTTCACAATTTTTGCATATAATCACGTCAGATAATTTTCATAATTGAAATCTATAAATATCAATAATCCACAACTTCCAGAGTTTCTCCTTGCCCCTAAAATAATAAAAATTATCTAGACTCCGAAATTTTACACTGCTGCTACTCCAATCATAAAGCTGTGATTTATTTAACACACATTCCAGAGAAAACATGGTATGGTGATATGTAGTGGCATACCTAGTTTTTACGATTAACTTGATGAAAAACAAATTCTATGCAAAATAGTATTATTTGTGTAGTTTATTTATTACCTCTGCATGCTTTTTTTCATCTGTCACAAACATTTTGGAACGTCTTCATTTTACCTAAGCAGCATAGTTTTAAGATATGCCTTATTGACAGAGCACTGTTAATGTTATGATAAGAATTTTCATTATTTCTTAACAATTTAGTAAGTTGTTAGTTATACAGTTTCTTTAAATACATAATGAAAATATAGCAACTCTGTTTTTGCTTTGGAAAAAATTTCATTTTTTCTGAATAATTTGTGTATTTATCAGTCATATAATTATGTCAATTTTCTTCAAATCTATATTCATTGAAAAAATGTCAATCATATGACAATGGTACATTTAAGTAATTTCTTTCCACCATAAATGATGATCAGTAAATTTAAAATTATGAAATTCATCTTGTTCTAGTACATTTTTCAAAATAATTAAATGAGCCGCGTCATGACAAAACCAACATAATGGGTTTGCGACCAGCATGGATCCAGACCAGCCTGCGCATCCGCGCAGTCTGATCAGGATACATGCTGTTCGCTATCAGTTTCTCTACTTGTAATAGAGTTGGTAAGCGAACAGCATGGATCCTGATCAGACTGCGCGGATGCGCAGGCTGGTCTGGATCCATGCTGGTCGCAAACACATTGTTGGTTTTGTCATAGACACGGCACAAATGTAAGAAATATAGTGTATATAAATTTGTTAGGATTTTTTGTTTGTTACAGAATATAATTGTACATTTGTTATCTGTCCATACATACACATGTCTGTGATAGTTGTAGCTAAGTTTACTTTTGTTTCTTTTTTGTATATATATGTAAAAAAAGATTTTATGATCACAAACATGGCTGTTTCCTCTACTTTCTTTATATTTTAGGTGGGTAAATTTCTTTACTGGCCATATGTCCTTTTTTCACAGATTTTGTTAGTCCACATAGCAATTAAAAATTTGACATAGATTTTGAACTTTTTACTATGGCTGAGAATCGAAGGCCGTCAAGGAATATTGTTGCAAAAGGGAAAAAAAAATCTCAGAAAATTAATAGGTTATTTCTTCTGGCATGGAAGCATCCTTAAATCTAGCCAACCGCCATTCATAAAAGCTAATTTAATATGTTGCAAGTGTGTTCCAAGGAAATCATTTCGTAATGTTCACATTTAGAAATGTCAGTAACATGGAATATATTTATCACTAGGTATACTCCTGAACACAACAAATGTGGGTTTGTCTCATCTAATCTCTGGTACAAACCAACTTTGACCAATTACAACTTGGTGAATATTTCAACAGTAAGTGCAACAAGTTGAACTCTTTATTTTGATGGTAGTGCAACAAGAAGCATAAGGCCAAAAGTTTGTTTGAACCCCAGAATAAGATGGGAAAAACCAACAATTAATGATCTAAGCTCTAAAGTTGCTTAAAATTAGGCAAGCTCTTATAAAACTGGTCACATGTAATTTCTTCTCTTATCAAACTATATGTTGATCTAGGTAGAATGTTTTTAAAAAGATCCTCAAGTTTGTCACAAAAAAATAAAACATTTGAAAACATAGTCTCATTGTTTTTTGTTACTTCATGAAGAAATATTAATTTGATTATAGCTCTTAGTAAAAAAAAAAAGAATATGAAAGAAAGTGAATTTGGTGTCCTTACATATAACGAAATCTTCCAATATAAATGGTCCAGCTTATAAAAGGGAGGTAACTGCTTTATTTTTATTTTTTTACAAAGATGTCTCCATACAGCAGTTTGCTGTAAACACAACAGGGGGTTGGTTCTCTCGATATTTTTCCTTATATGTAATTTATTAAGATAATAAAGAGTGGCAAAGAAAAAGTCTAGAGAATACCCTATAGTAAACACTGCCCATCAATTAAGGGACTAAATCTACAATACAATTGTACAATATGATGTCAGTTCTGGATTATGCCCTCTCCAATATTCAGGTCAATGTTGATTTTCAAAAACAGCACACTTATTTAGTAACATAACATTGATATGTATTTCAAAAATTTGAAATGTAGACACATTGTCTTTAAAAATCTACACCATGCATGCCAATTTTCCTTTAAAATACATGGTTATAAATTTCAAATTGCCTCTACTCAATTACACACATCTGTTTTATTCGGACAGTCAGCATCATTTCCCAAACAATATAATCACCAGGTTTCATATGGATCTGGACAGAATGTCAATCATTTCAACTTTGTGGGGTAAAAAAAATTCCTTCCAAGTTCATTTATTATTCTTTTAATCCTTCAAATGTGTATGCTACTAATTACAAACATACGCTTCAAGGATGAAGTTCTCTGTGCAGTTTTGATTTTTGAAAACACAGAGACCCATCAATGCAGTCTGACCTGGCTTTGTACAGTTGGTGGCTCAACTTTTGTATTTTTGATATTGAAAATAATTTCCAAGCAGGTCAAATTCATTATACAAATTCAGCAGGTTACCTGTTGACAAGGACCAAGAGTGAAACTCCATTAAAAATTGTTAGAATAAAACATTTCCCTTATCTGCCATTAGCGAGTAAATGTATGTATTAAATTTGAAGCGTTTTTTGGTTTGCTGGTTTTTACATCACACAAATACTGTAGATCATATAGCAACTTTCCAGCTTTACTGGTGGAGAGACCTCGGGTTCCCCTCTGTGCATTATTAATTCAGGCACTAGTCCTTAATTGAAAAACTTTGCATTTCCATTCTGTTTTAGAGACAGCAGATTTGACCAATGTAAAAAATAGCTTCAAATCCAGTAAAGGTCTATATATTTTGGACTATTGCAGGCACCTAAATAGAACCACCAATGTTCAGATAGCTTCCTCACATGCAAGACTCAGACAGGACTTGAAACCAGTGGTAAGGGGTGTGGTTTTTAAATCAACAACTATTACTACTCGGCCATGAACCAATTAAATGGACTTTAACCAATGATAATCAGAATGGTAAATTACAGTAAAACAATATTCTGTATGACTAAAAATCTTGTCAAATAAATGAAGTAAACAAAAACCAAAACACACTTGTATTCCACAATTTTATTCAGATAAGAAAAATTTACAACAAAATGAAATAAAGAATTGGCATTTTACTTCATATTTGTTCGAACTAAACAATATCCCCAAGACTGGTATACATAAACAAAAAAGGACGTCAATATATCTCAGTGTCTTCCAAATTAAACACAAGTCCAACTACAAGCCTATACGGTAACTATGTTTGAATACATTATTGTAATGTGAAATTAAAAGTAAAAATAAAAGGCCCAAAAACATTCCAGATAAAATAATCTCATAAATTTTATTTGTGTATTTTTCTTTCGTTCTAAACTTCTGTATCATTTTTCTATTTGTTCTAAAATTTCAACACACATTAAAGTTATCTACCCATGTCCTACTGACTTTCAGAGGAAAAATTGTGATGGAAAATTTTCAAGGTTGTTTTTCTGTTATTTGGTATGACAGATTAATACATTTTGCTGCACTCAACACATGACCTATGCTGGTGGCTAATGAGTATATATTTCCATGTCAACCAATTTCACACCTTGTATCAAATTAATCCTCACCTTATACAAAAACTGACAAAAAAGTCTTAACACTAATCAAAATACAGTCGCTAATTTGTATTTTACCTGCAAAAGGTGATTCACAGAATCCAGCAGTTACCTTGGCAACATCTACATCAAGTTTACCCTAATATAACTTTGACGTCAACAAAACCGGAGGGAGATAGAAAAAAAACACTCGTATAAAAAAAATCCAGAGTTCTTAACACACCCTGTACAGAATTGAAAATTTACACAAATGATCCTTTAGTCCATTATGTTGATTTTTAAGCAAGAAAATGAAGAATACAAAATATGAGTTCCATGATTCAGGTATGAGTCTAATATAAAATTCAGGGATTCCTGTAACAAGGACATGTTTCCATGGCAACAATGACCTAATGTTTAATCTAACAGCTTATAGCTGTAATACAATGTCATTAAAACCGGATGATGATTCTGTTAAAAAAAAAGAAGCTATGCTGGGTTATTTTCCACAAAACAGAACAACATGATTAATATATACAAGTGTCATTGGTGAAGAACCAGGATCAAAGTTAGTTAATGATACATTTACAATGAAGTAAAAATGAAGAACAATGGCGGTGTAACATCATGTTTGATTCCTTGTAGGTCTATTTAGTATTTCAAACATGTCTGTGGGGGAAATAATGCTTGCAAGTTTTCCAAAAGCAGACTCTTTTCTGTGGTTACACCATCATTCTGTTCCTGAAAAGAGAGAAATTTATGCTTATGATAAAAGACATTTATCAGTTATAATTACTCTTTTACTGGTATAGAAATAAATTTTTAGTGTTCATTGGGAACTCATCTGAAAATTGCCGTAAAAACTAACCATAAATTATTGAAAAGAACACTGCCTGTTACCTACTAAACTTTTAAAAGATACAGTTACACTGAGCATAACACTTGTATATTGCTAAACTTGTGATAGAAATAACTACTACACAATCACGACAATGTATAATAGATGATATGACTGAGGGAGAAATGTCCTATAGTGGTAAGGGTGTCTTATCTCCTACTGGGGACAAAACATGTTTCTTTATATGACACCAGTAAACCAGCAAGTAGACTTTGACAGTGCTTTAAATGAGCATATTCAAGACAAAATAATTAAATCTAAACTAAATGCTTTCGCAATGCTACTACAGCATTATCTGCCTATATTGTGACAAAAAACTGTAAAGTCCAAAGAATCAAAATAATATAGACTTACATTTCTCATGTTAAAACTTGTTAGCTGCTATCTTCTTCACACTGGAATAAAAAAGAAAAAAAGTTTATTTTACATACAAATTCATACTAAGGTGCTAGTTGCCAAAAATTAATAGCTAAAGGAACTTAAAGAAATGTAAATCTCAGCAGAAATGTGCCCATTTCATTTTTCAATTTAGCAGACAAATTTTTAACATTAAGATGTACAAGAATAGTTGTATATGAATTGTGTGACTTGTATGTGATAAAATCTAAATTTCAATGTCAGCCATGGAATGATTCTGCAGGGCCCACTTCTTTCAACTTTGTGACATTTTCTTTAACATAACCAAAGAATTAAACACAAATTATCATCCATCAGTCCACCTATCTAACAATGCTGAATGAATTTAAAGAACTTTGAGACAGAATTAGTAAAACTAAATTAAATCTGCAGACAGAATGTACAATTCTTTTTGTTTTACTTTACTTTTGTTTTTTTATATTTGTCTCTGTTATTTGTAATTTAATAACCAAGGCAGCCCAAACATGTCTATAAATTTTCTTTTTTTTATAAAATCAAGCCTGTCTGATAATTAAGACTCTCAGATGACAAAATTATTATCAGACGAAAAGCCTGTCTGATAATTAAGACTCTCAGATGACAAAATTATTATCAGACGATATTTTTTGCTCATTACTTTCTTTAAATATTTTTATTTGTTTCACTATTACAGAAAGACATGCATTAACAAATATGTTTCCATAGCAACAACAGGACAGCAGAACTTTCTTCTGCCATTCACTACTTTTCACCAGTTTTATATAGTTTTGTTAAGCTTTAAATACTGGCAAATAATGGCAAAATGCTACCCAAGAGCTATTCTATTCTTTTGTTTTATGTTTGGAATAAACACCAATAAAATCCCTTTGCACACATGTCTGATTCTAAACAAGCAGCAAACCCAGCAGTGCCCCTTGTAAATTGAAACTAGAAATATATCCATAGGAACACAGATGCCCTCCCCCCCCCCACACACACATTCCATTGTTTTGTCAGTCTACAAACAGACATGAAAATAGAAAGGACGAACTACAGAAAATCTATATGCCACTGCTATAAATAAGAATTGTTTTATCGTTTTAATTTTTCAGAAAAAAAAAAAAACAATTGAAATTTAAAACCAGAGAAGAAAATAGCTCAGGGTTAAAAATTTTTGAGGGTTTTTTAAAGCAATGTTTCTGAAAAAGCTGTCAGAAATGAATACAGCAGTACCAAACGATTCTGCCCGTAGCTTGAGCTCATGGCGATTATTGTAAAGCAGGTTATAATCATACTTGTATGCTTTTTTGTTGCCTTATCTTTTTTAAATTTAAATTGATCACTACTATATCTACCTATGCTGTCTTTTAACTTTACTACAACTACTTAGTTAAAAATCTACATTACAAAGTAAGGAAAAAGGAAGCTTGTATTAGCAATTACATCGACATGTCCATTTTCATGGATCAATTAAATTCACACTCGTCTGTTTATAGAGATCTGTCTCCTCTTCCATGACGTCATAGTCTGTCATACAACTCCTTTCCTTTCATATAAATATTCAGTTTCCAACAGTCATTGTACCCTCACTATCATGTTTCTTCATCAAATGACATTCCAAGAGGTGTGTTAAATACCTTACTTCTTCCTATATTTTTCTGTTCCCTTGTTAAGTTAATAGTAATGTCGTTCACCTTTAAGTCAAATATGTCCTCTTTTTGACTTGGTACTACTTTGTTACATATTTTCTTCCTTGAACTGTTCTTTTTTTATTCATATCAATGTAAGCTTGAGCTATTTTAATCCATTTTTTTTTTTAAAAGATGAAGAAATTCCCTCTATTTTGGCAGCATCTGAAATCTTGTTCAGCACCTCCCATGCCTCTTGTCATAAATCTTTTCTTTCCACAGTTTATGCACATCTGTACTTGGTACATTTTCATACATAGACATTTCTGTGTAGTGTGGAAGCTCTCTGTGTATATCCTTAGTGACAATCTACCTGTATTATGTGTGCTTCCTTTACAATTTGTTGTTTTATAAACCTTTTTCTTTTTTTTGGAAAAAACAAAACACACAAAAAAACGTCAGTTACATAACACTATTCCTATTATTTAAAAATCTAAAACACAAATAGTTTGGCTTTTGGTAATAAAAAGCAAAGAAAAGCAAAATTTTGTTTTTAATCACAAATAAGGCACTTATTATACGCTGAAATTACTTGTTAAAATAACTTTAATAAGCAGAAATTTCTCTTACTGAGTAGAAAATTTTAGTGATTCAAATATAGTAAATTCTTGTTTAATACTTAATACTCAGAGTAAAACATTTCAAGTTTCATAGTCTGATTTGGCATCAGTACTAGTTTGTCTAATAAGTGTCAACTTCTCCAAACAAAAAACAACAAAAAACATCATTTTTTAAAATTGTTTGTTTCATTTTACGCCTTTTCCCCAACAGTATTTCAGTCATATAGGTGGGTAGTTTCCTAACCATCGTTCCTGGAGAATTACACCAGTACTAGACTACCTTCCTCCGTGCTGAACTACCAAAGCATCTCCCAGGGATCGAACCCAAGCCAGAGAGGTAACTGGATCAGAAGTCCTCGACTCTTTAACCCCTTGACCACGGAGGCGGTGTTTAAATGGCAGTGTATGGTAAATGGTATAAGCCACCAAATCAATTATCATCTTTAACTTTGTGATCATAAAAGAACTCCTCCTGATGAACTGATCTAGAAGATTTATACTAAGTTCTGAAGAAATAACTTCTCTATTTGATTGTCCAGAATGAAGAAACTATTTTGATAAAATGGTATATGGAGAAACAAATTCATGACAAGCAACTTTTTTTTATATGTTCTAATTCCTTCAAATATCACGAAGCAGAGGGCAGCATTTTCAAAAGCCTGGATATAAAGCCACCTCACACATCGCAATTGTTAGTGAAAATGCAGTTATTTACTGTTATCCTAAAGCTGCTATCCTAAAATTGCTATCCTGAAAATGGCTGCAGGTTAGATGAAAGAATGCTACAGGTAAGTTATGTATTGTTAATTAATAATTTCCAAAAGAAAATTTCAGTAGCTGTGTAAAATTTCTAACTTCTATGTAAATATATGCAAGTTGCAAGCATTGTTAATATATGCATGAATTGTCCGCATCCAATAGAATCAGCAGAAGGCGTGGTCTGGTGTATATACATGTATATATGGTACAGAAGAAGGCGGGGTTATATATGCTGGTTAGTAAAAGCTGTAAATAACTCCATGCAATATGGAAGACTGTATTTCATTGTTCAACATTACACACAACAACAAAATCACAAGTCTTCCATCTCGCATGCAGGCTCAACGGTTATAATCTAAGCGCATCCCGAGGTAACTCCCTTCCACATGCAGGTTAGTAGAAGTAACAGATCCGCATCACCAAAGTGCTAAAGCATTATTTAGATAGGGAAGAAATTTCATCCATTCTCATCCCATTCATCTATGAAATCAGTTGACTAACTAATTCAGTAGTTAAATTTTCAGACTAGATCTAAGATATAATCTACAGTTTGGATAAGTTAGTAAAATATGTTCCTATCTCATCTCTTAAATTGTTATATCTGTTTGTATGTCTAGTTTTTACATCTATATCTGCATTTTTGGCCATATCCACTTTCCTGGATAACTAACCAGTAATAATAGGGATCACTTTTCGTCCGCAAGTGGTTCACTACTAATCCCACATGATTTCTGAATCAGTGGTTAGAGACAAATGACCATTAGACACTATATCCAAGATCATTTGTCACAGAGAAATTTCCACTGGCCCGAGGGAACATCTAACAACTAATAGCTATCTACTCTATCCTAGAATATTCAAATACAGCATTACAGTACTCTTAATGTGTCCCAACTCAATCATTTTTTCACAAAATATGTCAATTACTACTCAAATTGTTAATTAAACATTGTCTCTAAGTTCTAATCTTCATGCATAAAAATCAGCTAGTTTGTAAACTATGGATAAGATATTGTTTTGTTTTTTCAATGATTCTTAAGTTATCAAATTAAAGAAGATGTTGCTATGGAAACAAAGTTTGCTATATTGTACATACACACTGTACTCCAATCTTTTCATCAAGACCACCGGTAGTAAATTTTGTGAACACAAATTTTTACTTATCATTTTAACCATATGTAATTTTTACTTATCATTTTAACTAGCTGTTAGCTTGTAGCCATGCTTTACTATGCCAGACTCCAGTATAGAGCCAGACAGACCATACACATATATACTGTCACTGACTGATCAATACTAGTATTTATACATCAAAACCTCTCACACAAACAATGGACAGATCTAGCTTTAAAACTAGCACAAAGTTTATTATAAAACTTCGGTACAGTATAAGTAAATCACTAATTTGCACCTGATATCAAATTCATGCAACAATGTTAGCTTGTTCATATGAACTAAAACAGGAAGTCTTTAAAAAAGACAGAGAATGCAAACATGGTCATTAATCAAACATGTAATTATCTGGAGATCTTTGCTCAAACGTGATCATCAGATTAAGTTCAATTAAAGTTTATGTTGTTCAATTAACGATTACAGCCGATCCCTGTAAATTCTTCATTTGTTACCTTATACATCTAATCAATACAGCTGGACAATGTTTAATTAAGACAATGCCAGGATAAACCACAGCATATTACAGGTAATAACGTAGAGCTGGTGTGTAATTTATCATTAATGAATTTTCTACAGACACCAGCAACTGTTTGTGATACAATGGTACCATCAAGCTACAGATAACAGCTGGTATTTTGACACAAAAGAACCAGTCATTTTACATTTGGGTGATGTTGAAAAATATCATTTTTGTAATCACACATTTTCAAATCAATATAAAAGTTTCCAATTAAATCAAATAAAAGGAATTATAAACAGAAATAACTGCAGTCACAGCATAAATGAACACAGGTCAGTATCTTCTAGTTCAAAATGAAGCTGCGAATTTTCAGAAGTATATTATCTATCTTGTACATTAACTAGCCTAGTAAATACGGTCATGCAGATTGTTGAACAAAACCAGCACCAATTTATTAAAAAAAAAAAAAAAAAAAAAAAAAAAATTAAACGAAATAATAAACTTTAAATAAATATTAACTTGCGAACTGTGTAAGTAAATTACTGAATAATATTTAAGCATGCTTTTCTCACCTAATTTTTTAGACTTTCATTTAAAAAAATTAATATTTTTTAAGCTTTTTTTATTTATTTTTTTTTTGGCAACATCTACATTTAAGATACTTACCCCCCTAAACTAATGGTTTTTGGCCCTGGCCCCAGCTTGAAGCTCCCGAGCACTAAAACGATAACAGAAAAACTTTTCTGTCTTCAAAATTAATAAATGTATAAAAAATTTTCCTTAATTATACTTAATGGTTACAGACCATTTTTTGTGAAAGCATACAAGGATTGTGTAAAAAAAATAAAAAGATCCTAAGCTTATTGGTGCTGGTTGTTCAACAACTGAATTTTCAAGAACACATCAATATAAACCTTTCACCTGTAACTCAGAAACAATTTTAACCCTCAATTTTTACACATTATATAAAACCCAATACATTACATTAAAGCAGCTAACCACTTAAATAATCTCCATTGCCCAAAACACTTGTCAATTTCTTTTCTTTTTTAATTAAACTTTCAGCCAACATATGCACAACATTTTATCATGCACAGCATTTTATCAAACAATTTGAAAAATTTTCTTACAGGACTGAAAACATTCTACTTAAGAGGAAAGCTGCTTCAAAATTAAACATAAAGGAGAAGAAGGAAAGATTTAAAACCAAGTGTAACAGTCAAACCATCAGCCCACAAATGTTAACAAAGAAGTTAACTTTTAAGAAAACCTGAAGCATACCTCATTTGTAAGAGATATTGTGCATTCTGTATTTGTTCCTCTGTACCAGTTATTGTGATGATTCTGTCATTAGATCCGGGCAGGGCCTCGTCAATGACAATCTGGGCCTCTGACTGGTGACGGATCTCCATGATTCGGGAACCTCCTTTACCTATGATAGCTCCAGCCATCTGTTATTAAATGGTATACCAATATTATATACCAGTCATATAACAATAGTTCATGCAATTCAATAGTTGTTATCCGGAACTCGGCAAATATGGGTTTTTCCGAGCTTTTCTCCCAGTACAAACTTTTACCATTTTAGCTTCGAAAAGTATGCTTAAAAGAGCATACTTAAATTTTACCCCAAAAAAAACATTTTACAAAATATATATGAACTATATGTATTCAGTATGAATGTTGTCATTGCCTTTAAAAGTTGTTCTTTACATAAAGGGCGTGATAATAAACACTTTTCTATATATTTAATTGAATACTAATTAACTTAAATATTTCAGTGAAGCATTTCATTTATATTTACATGGGCAATGCTCAAGACGTTGTGCAACATGTACAAAATAACCTATGTATAAAGAATATAAACCAAGAATTAACAGACATGTGCTCGAGTCTTTCAATCTGTATCTTTTTGAATCGCCCAACATCGACAACATAATGCTTTCAATAAAAAATATTTCTAGCAAACTTGGGATTCTTGTTTAGACACTAATGTTAATATTTGCGTTATGTAATGAACCTGTATCACAATATATACTTACATCCTTTGGTATTGTGACCTGGGTACTGGTTGTTGGCTCATTTCCAAACATCATTCCCTGATTTCCCATACCTCCCTGCAAGACAAGTTTTAAACCAATTACCTCTAATAATATTAATCGCAGAATATATGACTTAACTATACAACTATGTAGGCCAGCCTGAAAATTTGTGCTACTTGACCAGACAGTTAACATATGATTGCAATATACTAACTCCAAACAAATTAAGAATGAGCAGATCTAATTTTTTTCTAACTTCCATAAATTAGAAATTAATGAACAAGTTAAAACTTTATTGTGAATTACTTTTATCCAATTCTCAGATTAAATATTATCTTAAATTCTAACAACAGGTCTGGAAATAAACATGTATTAAAAATTTTATTTCATTTCACAGACTCAAAGATTACATAAAAATTTGTCATTTACACGTAAGTTATTTGTAATCAATAAGAAAAAAGTAATCAGGATGCTGGAATAAGGAATACCATGTTATCATCCATAAATCCCATGTTGTCACCAAATCCACCACCTTGGTTTCCACCAAAACCTCCTTGATTCATATTTCCACCACTATATATAACAACAAAAATAAACATCATTTAATCTTTTGAATATGAGTAATGATTGCTTGATGTATCAAGATGATATTTTTCTCAAACTAAAGATAAAACAAACTTCATTCCTTTAAAGGTAGCAGGCTGAATAAATTTATTTAATCAATTAAACATTTGTTAATCATTAACTAAACGCAGGTTCTACTTAAAAATATATAAGTTTCATATTTAACACTTACCCCATTCCTCCTCCCATACCACCACCCATGTTTCCACCCATGCCACCGCCTCCCATACCTCCGCCACCTCCCATACCTCCACCGCCGCCCATACCTCCACCGCCCATGCCGCCACGACCCATACCGCCGCCTCGTCCTCCGAAGTTACCACCGCCCATTCCTCCACGGCCGCCACCCATACCTACAATGCCGCAGATTATTTGTTTAAATTGCGCTTAAAAAATATAACTTTATTCATTTAAACATAACTGACAGGGCATCCAGATGTTCCTTTCATGCCATTTGCAAGCAACTTCTTTTCCTTTTTGAACATTGGGGTAGGGCTCTTCATTTGCAACATTCAATTTTGTTAAATTTATTAAAATGTTAAAACATGCACTTGCTTATATATAAATATTAATAAGATCATCATTTTTTTGTTCAAATTAATATTTGCTTAGATCAGATATATTTTATTAGTGGTTTCATCATACACTGAATGGCAGTTGCTTTATTATTAAATATAATGCCAACTTAAAAGACCAAAGGGAAAATCTGTCTTTTAATCAAATTAAACATTGTAAATAACAAACATATCAAAAAGCACAAAGAGAGCATCTGAAAGTGATAGGGGACAAACTTATATTTCAGAAATTAAATTATTACTTCTAATAACTCTTTACTTTGCTTGCAAGTTCTTTCGTTGGTGTAGACTTGTTATAAAATTGGAAACTTATTATGTAGACTTGTTAAAAAAAAAAAATCAATTTTTGATAACCATTGACAGTTTGCCAGGAAAACAAATTATCAATATAAACTTATTTTAAACAGATAATATTTGTAACTTGTAAGACTACTCAATGGCATAAATTAACTATTTGAAAAAGTCCAATGGAAAATGGCCATGTACAAGGTAAACTGCGGCACTCAAATAAGGATATTTGAATATATGGTCTTGAAAAAAAAAAAAAAAAAAAAAAATCCAGTCAGCCAAAATGCATACAAGATAGGGACACCTTTGAAAAGCTGTAGAAAAAGCTATTTGACATATTTAAACAGACAAATTTACAATTTGCCTAATTGGACACTAATACTCTGGCTAATGACAGTATAAGGAAGCAATGCAGGGAGAAGGCACACATATATTTTATCATTTTTTACTTGGTTTTATGTCTGATGATCCCCAAAGTCCAAATTTTGGGACAGGTTTGAATCATTGCCTTGTTGGCGTCCACCCAAAAATTACTAGCACCTCTCGCTCTTCCACGACCTTAAACAAAACATTTCACTGCAATATCTTTTTTTTCATCAATATTGATGACACATTGAAACAAAACCTTTGAACCATGCATGTTTCCTGACATCACTTTCTATGAATAATCATTATTCTCCAACTTCGATCCTTTCCCTTTTGGCATCGCAAAAACCGAAATTGTGTTACAATAGAAAATTAGCATTTAAATGATTAAATAGAAAGGTACATACATGTTATAAAATAGAATATTAGAAACATAAATAATTTTGGCGTAGTTTTGAGTTTAAATCTAGTTATACATTATTTCAGAAACAAGAAGGAACAATGGGGGATCTACAGGTATAAAACTAGGGCTTAATGGTAAGGAAATTAGAGAAGCTTAGACAATTGTTTTGTTAAGTAATCTGGGCGCAATTCTGTGATATATCAAGTTTGTGTTTACTCTCATGTCTTTTGGAGCATATCAAGTGAGTTTGGTTATTTCAAGAGATAACTCAGACTTTTATTTTTTTATTTTTCAGAATCATACTGTTATATTCATGCTATAAGGCCAAACAAAGATAATTCATATTGAATAGAACGGTTTTCTGAGAAACAGCTGACCTGCTAACCGATTTTAAAGGGAAATGGCTTACTAAAAGTGACAGGATAAAAAGTGCCTTAAGGAATTTTTTCCCTCCAGTTTTTGATATTAATATTGTGTCACACATACCTCCACCCATACCACCTCCACCTCCTCCCATTCCACCGCCACCCATTCCACGCACCGCGTCCTCCGAAGTTTCAGCACCTGCCCACCGCCTCCACGACCACCTCCGAATCCACCTTGACGGCCACCCATGTCTCGTCCACCACCACCACCTCGTCTAGATAAATAATAACAAAACATTGCCAATACAGGGTCATTCCATGAGAAGAAAAATTCCATCTAGGACATTGAATTCTTTCACTGGGAGAAAACTATTGATCATGCTGTCATTTTAGAGGACAGGGATTCTAATCTAGGGTTTACTTTGCCTGAAATACCACATCGGGAAAGAGCACAAAGAAGTTTGGGCCTCCACAAGTAAAGCTTGACATTCATTATTGACCTTTAAACAGCATACCCCCCCCCCCCATCCATTCTTCAACAAAGAAATTTATAATCTAAAACAAATTTTTAAATGCACTTGAAGTCTGAAATATTTGTAATTTCCTACACAAAAAAAAAGTTTAAAGTCCCAAAAAAATTTTTTAAATTTTTCCCACCCCCAAAAAAAAATACCCAAAATTTTTCAACAACGGAAAAATTTCTTTTGATTTTAAAGGGTTTAAACGGAGGGAAAAAAGCCACAAGATAGAATTTAAAAAACACAGCTTATAAATATCAAATAACAGATTTAAAAGGACCATTAACTACAGAAAAACAAAAAACCCAAAAGGCTATTTTACGTATTCAAAATTTTTTCCTTCAGATATAACAAAAGGTTTCAGGGGAAACTTTTCTGAAAAAATTGCCATTAATTTTTAAAAAGTACAATTTTTAATTTATTTTGTAAACTTTTTTATAAGAACCTTTTTAAAATAATTTACATATTTTCCCAAAACTAATTTTGGGAAAAAAAGATTTTTCGGTGTGAAAAAATATTTGAGACTTTTTAAAAAATATATAGATTTATGAAATTTTTGTCGTCCCTAAGGAAAGAGAAAAAAAGCCCCCTTCCTTACATTTTAAAACTGCGTGGGTTTTCAACCTTTTTTACAACTTCCCTTAAGCTGGAAATCAAAATAAATATCCTTTTATAAACCCCCCGGTCCCCACCTTTTTCCCTCCCCTCCCCCCCCCGGGCCCCCCATGCCAACCAACCCCCAAAAACGGCCCCAAATCCACCCCCCGGGGGCCCCCCACCCACCCCTGGGCCCCTCCACGGCCCCCCCCCGACCTTCCCTTTACCTCTCAAACCCCCGCCAAAGTATAACCCTCCCTACTCTTGGGAGTAAAACTCGTCAAAAATTGTTTTGGGCAAAAAATTGGGTTTGGTTTCCCTTTTGGTGGAAACCTTTTAAAAAAAAATTCAAAAAATTAAACAACAAAATAATAGGGGTTTAAAAAATTGAGATTACATTAATTTCCCTTATTTAAATTCTTTTTTCAATTTGGAACCTTTATGTTACAAAAAAGACAAACACATTTAAAAAAAATAGAAAATTCCAATTTTTATTTAAAATTTTTTTTTTAATTTTGACAAATTTCAAAAAAACATAGCTCAAAAACCCAAATTTTTTTTTAAAAAATTTTCCCCACTGGGCATTTCTTTGGGGTTTTAAACCCCTGAAATTTACAGTTTAAAAAACATTTTAAAAAATTTTGGGGTCCAAAAAACCTAATTAATTTAAACAGTACTTAATCCAGTTTACTTTTGGAAGTTAAATAACGTGTCAACTTTTCTCGTTCTTTGATTTGTTTAAAAAACGACAAACCTATTTTAGAAAAATAGTTTTTCCCTTAAAATTTTTAAATCGCGGAAAATTTTTCATTGGATTAAACCTTTTCAAATTTCCAGCAGTTCGTAAAATTGTGTCAATACAGTTTTACGACAAACGGGCTGGGGCGACCAGCAATGGCCCCCAACACCGCCCTGGGGAACCGGGCCAAAATATACAAATAAAGTTTGTTCCAGTTTTCTACAAAAAATATTTGAAAAAATTTATCAAACTAAATTTTCAAAAACAACATTTTCCCCCTTTTTATTTTTTAAATTAATTTTTTGAAAAAACTTTTAAAAAAAAAGAACCCCTTTTTTCACAGTTTTAAAAAACCCAAGTTAAAAATTCTTTTGCAAACAACACAATTGACTCACTTCCCAAATTTTATTAAATGAAAAAAAATAATCAAATTTTAATTTTGAGGGTAATTTAAAAATTTTAAAATTTTTCCTTTTCAAAGAATTGTTTTGTTAATTTTATATTTCTAAGTTCAAAAGCTAAAAAACATTTCTTTTATTTTTTTTAAAAAAATTTTCTTTTTCTAAAGAGAGTTTTTTTTATCATTTCAAACTTTAAATAGACTAAAGCCTTGAAGTAAAAATAAATGGGGTTTTATTAAGGAAAAACTTAAAAAAACATTAGGGGAAAAATCTACCTTCCGGAGTTCCTTTTATTTTTAAAAACAAGCTCTAACCAAAAGGGCACATCCCCGCCTGGCTTTGAAAAGAACCCAAAAAATACGGAACTTCACACTTTAAATCCAAATTTCCCCTTTTAAAAGTTTCCGATAAATGAAAAATTTTAATTTTAACCCAAAACAAAAAATTTCTACATCACTAAACAAAAAACAACTATTTCAAACCTTTTTTTAAAATTTTGGGGGTAGGGGTGGTCAAAAAATTTAAAAAAACATAAAAAACCCCCACCCCCGGGAACCCTCTTGTTTTCATTTTTCAGTCGACTTTGCAGGGAAAAAAGGGTGAACCAATGAAACCCCCCTGGCTAGTTTCCCCCCAATTAAAAGATAAA
>NW_026861789.1:0-53789 GCF_026571515.1 Ruditapes philippinarum | reverse complement strand
TTTAGTTCCGCCCATTGCTTTCTCGTTTAGGGCACACGCATTTTTATACTCCCCGAAAATTTCGAGGTAGCATAGAGTCGTCGGGTTTGTCCGTCCGTCCGTACGTACGTCCCGAATTTCATGTGCTCTTTCAGTTGCATGAAGTGTTTGCCACACTTTGAACATTGCTGTTTCTTCTGGTAGTGCGATGCAATATGTCTTTTAAGTTGAAATTTTAATGTAAATCTTGCGTTACAAACATAAAATATGATAAACAAGATCAACAAGGAAAGGCGGCGTTCAATGAACGCAACCCCCATATGACCCAGCAACAAGAACCAATGGCAAGGAGCCCAGGCGGACCCCAAACAAAAACAGGACAGGGCAAAGACAGGTTAATCATCAAATGATAAATAATTTGTAACTGATAAGGAATTCAAAGAAAAGGCCCACAAAGGGGACAGGAGACCGGGGGAAGGGGGGTTAATCACGAAGTTAAATCTAGAGGCAATGGGGAAGATACTTACCGTAGACTAGAAAAACAACAAGGGACACAAGCAAAAGTGTCACCAACACAGTATGAAACAAAATAGACATACATATGAGGAACACAGTGGGGCGCCGCCTTGGAACGGTCAGCAGCATAATAATGACTGCTGGGGAGTTTAAACCGGTTAATGGTGCACCAAACCTCGCTCTTAGCCCCACCATGTTCCTATAAACGAGGCAGTGTAAATAAAATAAATCCCCGCCAAGTGAAATTCTAACAGTTGTCATGGTTACAAAAGGTAAAATAAGTAAAACACTAAAATGAGCATGTATTAACATATAAAAGTAAACCCAATGACCATAACAAAAGTACTCAATGTCCTAAAGGAAGACAAAGCAACAAGAAAATCACCCACAAGGGCTTCACGAAGCAAGGCTGAAGACGAACATTAAGACAATTCAGTCCCAAAGGGCTTTACGATCTGTCCATCATAGAGTCTACCACTTGGTCCGTCAGATGAAATCTAAAGAGGAAAGCGTAGTGTCCAACTGTAAAAGGGTTGAACACTAAACATGCAGTATGTCTTAAAATAGTAGGGTCATAACCTCATTTTAGTAAAAACAGAAAAATTACCATTACCCAAAATCTTACGAAGTTTGTAAATCACATCCCCATAAAAACCAGGCTAGCTAATCCCTTGTCGCAGAAGAGTTTTTAAATCACTATTGAATTTAAAAATTAAATCAAAGTTATGATTGTAAAATTTAGTAAAATATTTCCGTAATTTATGATAGCGGTAGCCCTGTTTTAAAAGCTTGCTGGTTATAAAAATATTCCGCTCGTTGAAATCCTTTACGTTGCTACAAGCTCTAGCGAATCTAATTAACTGAGAAACATAAACCCCGTAAGATGTTGCATGGGGTACGTCTCCATCTAAATGTGGATAATTAACTATACAAAAGTCAAAGTCATCTCTTTTATCTTAGATTTTCTCATGAATAGAATTGTTGTTGATAGTAACATGAAGATCCAAAAATGATACATGTATACTAAAATTTCAAGAGTTCGTTTTATTAAGTTGTAGTTCATGCGGATAAGTTTCAGACACCATTTGATCAAAATAAGGATTATCTAAATTAAAAATATCATCAAGGTATCTGAAAGTATTATTAAATGCGACTATAACATCTTGTTGTTTATCTTAAGAGAGACTAAAGATAAAGTCTCTTTCATAGCAGTACAAAAACAAGTCGGCGACCAGGAATACACATGTTTCTTAGTATGTGATCGCATATGATCACTCAAAGCTTTCTTAATTTTGCACTATTTGCCACACGTATCACACATAATAATGTTATTTTTGCTTTCATCACTACGAGAGTGAAAATTCCTTTCAGTTGCATCATTTGTTCCTCCTCTTTTGGGTACCTCTACGTGGTGAGGAGGAGTAACATGTGTCCGTTATGGAGGTGCGCTGCTGTGCGCCTGTATGACGGACATATGGCCAACACCCAGACTGCCTGTTTGCCGTGGGCAGCGTCCCGTAACCTAGAAAAGAGGGTCCTGGTAGTTGAGGGATACCCAGGGATCTCCAGTACTCCCAACACACTGCTTTGGCCTCTGATTTAGGGTAGACGGGTGGCCAAGTGAGCCCGGCTTTTTGGTCAATCGGCTGGTCATGCCTTGCCCTTGGATATATATTTCTAAATCAATTGCAGATTTCATTGAACTTACACGGTCCCGAAATGAATACAATTCAAAGCACATATTTTGATTCCTACTTGTGATTCTAGTATAACCTTTCAATTCCTACTAAAACTGTAATTATGGGTACCGTTATATTACAACAATCTTTCACATTTGCATTATAAATACATTATAACATATCCAAGAAGGCGGTGGCTAATGGGCTAATTGTGTAGATTGTAATTCTTTACAATCTATACGAGTATATCTCTCTGGTAGCCTTGTTGTGCGGAGACTGGATATCCGTCTCCATCGCACATCCCCATGTTGGAGTCCGAGGTGGCTGGGGAACCCGGGAGACGAATTTTTCAAATATTTATCATGGATTCCCAAACCAAAAAACGAAAATCGCAAGAAGATTCAATTTGTAACGATTCAGTTGATGGAAGTTTTCCCCGTTTTCTGATAATTAAATCAAAAAGCTCAAAATCACTAACTGAACTTAGCCCTTTCATTATAGAAAAACAACTTTCAGCTTTAATTGGTACGCCTAAATCTGTCAAGAAACTCCGCAACGGTGGACTCTTGGTAGAGGTAGAGCGAAAGCAACAAGCAGAAAATATTTTGAAATGCACAACCTTCTTCAATATCGATTCAACTGCCACGCCTCACCAGTCTCTGAACTCCAGCAAGGGCGTTATCAAATGTGCTGACCTTGCTGGAATGGCAGAGAATGATATTGCTGAAGAGTTAAAATCGCAGCAGGTTTCAAATATCAAGCGCATTTATTCTACAAGAGATGGTAATAAAGTGCCAACGAATAGCCTTATAGTTACATTCTCAACACCCATTCTTCCATCATCGATTCGAGTAGGTTACCTTAAAGTTCGCATTGTGGTTTACATTCCAAACCAATGCAATGTTACAAAATGCTTCAAATTTGGTCATCATGAATCAAATTGTGCAAGGCAGACTATTTGCCGCAGATGCAGTTCAAACCATGACAAAAATGAGACTTGTAACGTCCCTGTCAAATGTGCCAACTGTGGAGGAGAGCATTACGCCACCTCCCGGTCATGCCCCTTGTGGTTAAAGGAAAAAGAAAGTCTACGTCAGAAGTATACGCAAAATATTTCCTTTCAAGATGCACGAAAGCTTGTTGAATCACAAGGACCAAAACAACTGTCGTATTCAGCTGCAGTTACAAAGTCTGTTAAGATGGTTGACTCTGCAGTACAGGTCAACTTATGTCAATGCCCCCAATTAAGTTACCATTACCTTCAAAGCATACAGCTTCACAAAGTAAGCAGTCTACCTCTGTGCAGACTCAGTCACCATTAAAGTCTTCTCCAAAGAAGCAAACCGCAAGCATTCAAATAGCATCTTCTGAGAAAGTTATCCAAAAACAATCGCCTAAAGAGCGAATTGTCATCACAGATCGGTTGAAAAAAGTAATGCGGAACCCGATCAACACAGAAAATCGGTTCGATCCACTTCACGACACCCAATTGATGGAGGATGAGGATCTATACCTCTCCCCTCCTCCAACTCCGAATAGCAGAAGTCCAATAAAGTTTCCTAAATGATATAAATTTTCTTTAAAATGGATAATAGAAATCATTCTATCCTACAATGGAATTGCCGTGGTCTTAAGTCAAATTATAATGATCTACTTCTACTTTTATCAAAATTATCTCCAAATGTGTTATGTCTTCAGGAGACCATGTTATCTCCTAAAGATAATATCTCTATAAAAGGTTATACACTATATAACTATATATGCACTAGTAACGCCAGAACATCAGGTGGTACAAGCATTGCTATCGCAAATTGCGTTCCACAAACAGAACTAAAACTTAATACAAGATTACAAGCCATAGCTGTGCAGGTGACCTTACATCGACCTCTAACAATTTGTTCTCTATACCTTTCTCCAAATATAACGGTAACAAGTGATGAACTTGAGAGTATTGTTCGACAATTACCATCACCTTTCCTTCTCTTAGGCGACTTTAATGCTCATAATCCTATGTGGGGCAGTACATCTACAAATAACAAGGGTAATATAACTGAAAAATTGATAGATAACTTTCAGCTTTGTTTATTAAACAATCGGTCACCTACATATTTACATCCAGCTACAGGTACGTTTTCTTGCATCGACCTCGATTGTCCATTCTGCAATATTCTTGGACTTCGATTGGAAAGTGTTAGATGACCAGTACGGCAGTGATCATTTTCCATTGTTACTACATCAAATGACTCTATACCAGATGAAAGACGTCAATTTTTTAAATTTAAGAAAGCAGATTGGGAAACATTTTCTAGGCTCTGTTCCATTGATCTAACAAAAAATGAATTTAATTTCACTTCTGCTGATATAGCTGAAACGTTTTCTTCAGCATTACATACTATTGCCTGCAAAGTTGTTCCATTAACAAAAAATAATAGTAACAAAATCAAAAAGCCATGGTTTAACGATGAATGTAAAAAAGCTGTTCGCATACGTAAAGCTTCACTAAAAAAGTTTGAACATCGCCCTACAACAGAAAACCTTGAAAATTATAGAATATTTAGAGCTAAAGCTAGAAGATCAATTCTTTCGTCTAAACGCAAATCCTGGCAATCATATGTTTCAAATATTCATTCAAATACTCCTATTAAGAAAGTCTGGGATGCAGTACGGAAAATAAGTGGTAAGTATAAAAAGAGTCCAATTGTTCACTTAAAAACTGGTGATGGCCAATATGCCAAAACAAAAACGGATATTGCAGAAACTTTGGCTAAAACATTTGAAAAGAACTCTTCTTCAAACAATTATTCAAATGAATTTCAACAACACAAATGTAAAGCTGAGAAAGAACATATTAGTTTTACTTCAAGAAATGACGAAGACTATAATTCCATTTTCTCTATTGACGACTTAATTTATTCAATTAAAACTGCAAAAGACAGTGCTGCAGGCCCGGACGAAATTTACTACCAGTTTCTTAAACACCTACCGCCCCAATCTCTTGACTTGCTTCTTGAAATTTTTAACAGAATTTGGGTTTCTGGTGAATTTCCTAACACTTGGAAAAATGCGTTGGTTATTCCTATCCCTAAACCTGGAAAAGATTCAACTGACCCTACAAATTATCGCCCAATTTCACTAACAAGTTGCCTCTGCAAAACATTCGAGAGAATGATAAATAATCGGTTAGTTTGGTATCTAGAAAATAATGGAATTATTACTAATTTTCAGTCAGGTTTTCGTAAACAGCGAAGTACAAACGATCATCTTGTACGACTTGAAACTTTTATAAGAGAAGCCTTTGTAAATAAACAACACCTGGTATCAATTTTCTTTGATCTTGAGAAGGCTTACGATACTACTTGGAAATATGGTATCCTAAAAGATCTAAAGGATGCTGGACTTAAAGGCAGACTTCCTCTTTTCATTTCTGGTTTTTTAAACGATAGGCACTTTAAAGTAAGACTTGGTTCAACTTTTTCTGAGGATCACCAACAAGAACAAGGTGTTCCTCAAGGAAGCATACTTTCTGTTACACTTTTTGGCCTTAAAATAAACAATATTGCTAGCGCTCTTACACCAGGCATAGATTGTTCTCTATATGTAGACGATTTTCTTATCTGCTATCGATCGAAAAGTATGAGAACAATTGAACGGCAACTTCAACAAAATTTAGATAAAATTCAGAAGTGGGCAATAGAAAATGGGTTTAAATTTTCAAAGTCAAAAACTCAATGTGTTCATTTCTGCCGATTGCGAAAACAACATAATGACCCTGAACTTTACATATCTGGTTCTAAAATTCCAGTAGTTGATGAAGCTAAGTTTCTAGGAATTATATTTGATAAAAAACTTTCTTTTATACCACATATTAAACATTTGAAAACTAAATGCCTAAAAGCTTTAAATTTACTTAAGGTTTTATCAAGTACAAATTGGGGATCAAATTCTTCCACATTACTGAAATTATACAGAAGTCTTATCCGATCAAAATTAGATTATGGTTCTGTAGTATATGGGTCCGCAAGAAAATCATATCTTCAAATGCTAGATACCATACATCACCAGGGTTTACGTTTAGCTTTAGGTGCTTTTCGCACTTCACCTGTAGAAAGTCTATATGCGGAAGCTGGGGAACCATCGCTTTATCTTCGTCGTAAAAAACTATCACTTCAATATGCAACTAGAATTTCATCTAATAGGAAAAATCCAGCTAAAAATATTATTTTCAAACCAAGTTATACTGAAAAATTTGTTAGCAAACCAAAGGAAATTAAACCATTAGGCCTTCGTTTAAAAGACGATTTAGATAAACTTAAAATTAATCCAGACAGTATCCTTCAAAATGACGATGAGGATGTTCCACCTTGGACTTATAATTCCCCGGAAATAAATATTAACCTTTCAAATATAAAAAAGGCATCAAATTCACCTGAATATTTCAAAGAGAAGTTTCTAGCAATTAAGGAAGAACATGAAGATTTTATACATATTTATACGGACGGTTCAAAAGAAGGTTGCAAAGTAGGTGCGGCTGTGTTTAAAAATAATTTTACATCTAGTATGAGGTTACCAGATAATGCATCAATTTTTACTGCTGAAGCAAAAGCTATCGATTTAGCATTGTCATACATAGCACCGCATACCCACGATAAATTTGTGATATTTTCTGACTCGCTTTCTGTTTTAATATCCATTAAAAATAAAAAATCTGACAATATCATGGTAAAGAAACTTCTTTTGCGATTTCATGATATACTAAAAACAAAATATGTTAAATTATATTGGATTCCAAGCCATGTAGGAATACGAGGAAATGAAAAAGTAGATGCTTTAGCTAAACAATCATTAACTTTTCAAAAAACTGACTTATTGTTACCTGCTTGTGATTTTAGACCGGCTATAAATAAACTCGTATCATCTGAATGGAAAGCAAATTGGGACAATGCCGTTTTTAATAAACTTCACGATATAAACCCATCTCTTGATATGTCACCATCTCTATCTCTGTCAAACCGCCGTGATCAAACAGTTCTTCTTCGATGCCGAATTGGACACACTAAAATTACCCACTCTTATCTCCTCACAAATGACAATGCCCCTTTCTGTGTAGGTTGTAATGAAAATTTTACTGTCAAGCATTTTCTTCTTGAATGTCATGATTTTTCACAGGCCCGTAATAGATTTTATTCTGTAAATTCACTCAAAGAACTTTTTAATACAATTCCATCAAAAAACATAATTGATTATTTAAAAGAGATAAACTTGTATTCTAGGATCTAATTGGCTCATTTCTATTGTCATTTACAATGTTTTACATAATATTTTAAGCCTATTATAGCATTCGGCACGATATGGCCAGTTATGTGTTGACGTGCCGTAAAAATCCAAACAAACAAACAAAAGCATCATTTGTTAACCAGGTTTTCAACGAAAACCGGGTTATTGTAACGCCGAATTCGGCGGGCGGGTGGGCGTCAACTTTTGGTTTCCGCTCAATAACTTTAGTTTGCTTTGGCCTATTGAGACCAAACTTGGTGTGTAGGTAGCTGATATCAAGAGGCAGCTTTGGATTGCTACCCAGGTGTCTGTGATCAAGGTCAAGGTCACAGTTACTAAAAATAGAAATTCAGTTTCCGCTCAATAGCTTGAGTTTGCTTAGGCCTATTGACACCAAACTTTGTGTATGGATAGCTTATATCAAGAGGCAGCTTGGGATTGCTAATTGGGATTGCTTCTCGGGTGTCTGTGATATAGGTCAAGGTCACTGTGTAGGTAGCTAATATCAAGTGGCAGCTTGGGATTGCTACCCAGGTGTCTGTGATCAAATATGAAAAACAAGATCAAGAAGGAAAGGCGGCGTTCAATGAACGCAACCCCCATATGACCCAGCAACAAGAACCAACGGCAAGGAGCCCAGGCGGACTCCAAACATAAAAAGGACAGGGCAACGACACGTTAATCATTGCAACCCCCATATGACCAAGCAACAAGAACCCAATGGCAAGGAGCCCAGGCGGACCCCAAACACAAAAAGGACAGGGCAAAGACACGTTAATCATTAAATGATAAATAATTTGTAACTGATTAGGAATTCAAAGAAAATAATAATAGGCCCACAAAGGGGAAGGAGACCGGGGGAAGGGGGGGGGGGCTAATCAAAGAAATAAAAACTAGAGGCAATGGGGAAGATACTTACCGTAGACGAGAAAACAACAAGGGACACAAGCAAAAGTGTCACCAAAACAGTATGAAACAACATAGACATACATCTGGTCACTGTTACTAAAAATAGAAATTTAGTTTCCTCTCAAGAACTTGAGATTGCTTTGGCCTATTGACACCAAACTTGGTGTATGGATAGCTTATATCAAGAGGTAGCTTGGGATTTCTACCCAAGTGTCTATGATCAAGGTCAAGGTCACTATTACTATAAATAGAAATTCAGTTTCTGCTAAACAACTTGAGTTTACTTTAGCCTATTGACACCAAACTTGGTGTACTAATAGCTTATATCACGAGGCAGCTTGGGATTGCAACCCAGGTGTCTGTGATCAAGGTCAAGGTCACTGTTATTAAAATTAGAAATTCAGTTTCCGCTCAACTTCAGTATGCTTTGTATTGTTGACACCAAACTTGGTATTTGGATAACATATATCAAGAGGCAGCTTGGGATTGCTACCCAGGTGTCTGTGACCAAGGTCACTGTTACTAGAAATAGAAATTCAATTTCTGCTCAATAACTTGAGTTTGCTTTGGCCTATTGACACCAAATGTGATGTTTGTTTGTTTGTTTCATTTTACGCCTTTTTCCAACAGTATTTCAGTCATATAGGCGGGTAGTTTCCTAACCACCGTTCCTTGAGAGTTACACCAGTACTAAACTACCTTCCTACGCGCTAAACTACCAAAGCATCTCCCGGGGATCGAACCCACGCTAGAGAGGTAACTGGATTAGAAATCATCGACTCTAACCGCTCGACCACGGAGGCGGTTCATGTGCAATAAGGTTACCTTCCTACGCGCTAAACTACCAAAGCATCTCCCGGGGATCGAACCCACGCTAGAGAGGTAACTGGATTAGAAATCATCGACTCTAACCCCTCGACCACGGAGGCGGTTCATGTGAAATAAGGTTATCTGTTCTAGGAAAGACACGCTCACAAACTCTACATTGGAGATCCTCTCTTTCCTCGTGTCTTTTCAGACTGTCCTTCCCACATATCTGGCACATATACTCAACACAAAAAGTTTAGCCAGTACACAAAGATGATAGGACTGATGTATTGAAGCTCTAAAGAAATAAACAAGAAAACATTTTTCGAAATCAGTAAAGTATCTTCTTTAATTTCATCCACATCAAAACAAAATTCAATCAATAGGAAGAAGTTAATCGTCATTCGCGTCATCTAGGGATCGAAAGCGAAATTATGGAGGATGTCAGTAGCGGGTGTGACCTCCTGCTTTGTTGATGACTGCCAAACAGCGCCTCCTCATGCTGTTGATCAGCCGTCTGATGACTTGGAGTGGAATGTTCAACCATTCCTCATGTAACGCTCGTTCCAGATCCCTCAGGTTGTTGACGTCATTACGTTGACGTACCTTGCGGCCAAGATGGTCCCAAAGGTGCTCTATTGGAGATAAATCCGGGGATCTGGCCGGCCAGTCGAGCACCCGGACGTTGTTTTGCCTCAAGAAGTCCCGTGTTACCCGAGCGGTGTGTGGCCTGGCGTTATCGTGCTGCAGGACGTCAGCGTTGCCCTGACGTAGATATGGCAAAACCACTGGCCCAATGATATTGTCACGGTATCCAATAGCATTAAGGTTACCGTTGACTGTTACCAGCTGTGTAGTCCCCGAACATGATATACCACCCCATACCATCACGCTACCGCCTCCATACCGATCTCGCTGTACAATGTTTGAGACGTCAAAACGTTCGCCTTTTCGCCTCCATATCCGAAGTCTTCCGTCAGCTGCCTGCAGATTGAATCTTGATTCATCGGTGAACACCACCCTTGCCCATTGCTGTCTTGTCCAAGCGAGGTGTTGTCGGGCCCAGTTTAAACGCGCGCGGCGATGACGTTGCGTTAACGGTACTCCAACCAACGGACGTCTGGACCGTAATCCTGCAGCTCTGAGACGGTTACGAACGGTACCCAACGAAATTCTTGTTCCTGTTGCAGTATGTAAGCGGTTAAACAGTTCAGTGCTAGTCAAGAAACGATTACGTCGCGACGACGTCACCAGGTACCTGTCTTCACGTTGCGTTGTTTTCTTTGGTCTTCCAGAACGCGGTCTATCTTTAACATTGTTTGTTTGTCTGTACCTGGACTGGAGACGGTAAATTGTCCGCTCATGCACATGAAAATGGAGTGCGACGTGGTTAACGGTTGATCCACCGTTGAGCATACCGATAGCTATAAGCCTATTGTTTAACGTCATGCCAGGGCGACGTCCCATGACAACGTTTTAAATTTTTTCTTTAAGAATTCAGGTTTGTATACGATAACACGTGTTGTTCCACTAGTAAAATTAAACTTAGTGACACTGGACTGTGCAAACATGTGGTGCACGTGCATTTTGACATCTTCGTGAAAAGCGTGCACATTTCAAGAGTACACAATAAAATCACCAAATATTGAATAGCTCAGGCGTTCAGCATGATTACACATGCTAGTATAAATTGCTACTTTATAGCGTGTAGTACATATCACATTATCAAAATACTGACTAAACTTTTTGTTTTGAGTATATGTTTGGTCTGTGATATTGTAACTAAAAAACACGAAATTATGATCTTGAAACTGTGTCATGATAATCTTTATATATGTGTGTGCGCGTTCGTGTGTTTCACAATGGATGGATAATCACCAAACTTTGTCTGGTACATTCTTGGGTAGTCTTTTATCAAGTTTACTCATATGAATTTGATTGGCCCCTAAAGTTTCGACTGAAGACATGTGAAGAAAGCTTTGAAAGCGCTACCGAATTTACATAGTTTGTTATTTCTTAAACATTATAATTTTATATATATATATCTTATTATGTAACTGTGATAAAAATAAAATAATAGTTCTTAAACAAGTATAATAGTTCAGGTTTTTTTGTCGCTTTTAGATTAAAATCAACATTTATTTGTTCAATTCAAATGATATAATATTATTGTACTGTCCTAAGATGATAATTTGGTCTTAACGGTACATGGGAAAGTCGAAAAACGGGGTTATCTGGATTATTATCCGATATCTAAAAAAGTAAACACTTACATATACTATATAGCATTATTCTTACAGACTCGTTTGTGTATTACCGTTATGGCTCTGTCGGTAGGTCGGAGTAATTGTAACTATAAGTGTTTTGTACTCATAGGTTCGAACCCCACTTCTTGTCATTTTTTAACCACAGTTTTTCTTCTTACTCTGTTTTTTTATCATTATTCTTTATTTTTCGTTTTCCTTTTTGTTTTCTTATTATAATATATATTTTATAGTATATATTTATTTTTTTTAATTCCATTCCATTTTCTTTTTGTATTTTTTGATCGCAGTGTAATAAAATATTCGATATCGTATACATGTATGTATATGAAAAAACCGGTCAAACTTGTTTTCTGAACAATTGACTGTTTTCTGAGGTAAAAAATAAAAAGTGTCTTATCAGTAGTCGAACTTCTGTCTGTACGGGTAAAACACATTACTGACACGGTTGCTCTACCTACTGCGCTAACAAGTCATATGATGAATTGTAGTTTTATTTTCATTTTTATAGGTTGTGGCATTGATCTGCCTAACCTTTTTTTCGCATTGTTATTGGTCTTTGTTATGTAAACAAAGGCTCAAATTATCATCCTGGGAATCCATTACGAATAATTCTATGTAGAAACATTTGTTGGAACACGGAAATTTTACCGTCGTAAACCGTTAAATATTAAGCAAATATACAAATACTACTCATTATACACCTCCTCTATTGTTTGTGGCAGGTCTATATTTTTCGGATAGACCTGTTTAAACAAAAGAAAGTCCGTTATGAGGTCTATCATTTGCACGTGCACAGGTCTGTTCTAGTCAGACAGACCCGGTCATGAAAAACACGTGAAAAAAATAGACCTGCCTATGCGCAGACAAAGAAAACATGAAATGCAATCAGCAACAAAATGTAAATGATTGTAATAATGTTCCTGTCTTACAAAATCGGATACATTTTTTAAACAAGATAATGTTTATTGAATGCACTTGGCAATTATTCAAGCATCCCTACATTATATCTTTGAATAAAAATAATGGATAGCATATCAAAGTTCGGACACATTAAACATATATTTAATCGCGTCATTTTTCAAAGAAATAGTAACCTACATTTGTAAGTGGTTCCTCTATAATTCATATAACTTTTCATAATATAACAAAAATGGACGCTTCAAGTTCATTTCAGTTATCACAGCATACTTTTCACGATTTTAAATCACCTAATCCATAACATCTTAAACGTTCTAGAAAATTCACAGTAAATTGTACCAAAAATTCATATCGAAAACATACACCAAACATATGTCCGCTTCACAACTTTTTACCATTTCATTATATACGCTTTACATTTATAGAAACCGCAGCTACACACAGTTAATAGCAAAGTCCCTAGAATCATTTCCATCCGGCGATCAACCAGATTGTTAACCCCGTTAACCCCTACCCCCTCTCTTTGAGTTAGGCTTTATCCTGTTTTTCTATCACACCGGAGAAAAGTCAAAACTGATTTCCTTTAAAAACCATCGAAGCTAGGGCTTAGTTTTAAAGAATTCTACACAGCAACGTTAAAGAATCCAAACCTTGCTAACAGTGACATGCATATACATGTACTTAATGTGGATTGGTCTACAATGGACACATCTTCCATTAGTATTTCAAATATCGATAGAAACCATAGAAATGTATTATTCGGATATCATTAAACAATTCTTGAAAAAGAAATGTTAATAAAGTTATATGTTTAGTATAAAAAATATTTATGATGAACAATCATATTTTATTCCAAAACACTTTATAATCTGTTATATGAAATATAGTTTCGGATCATGTATCTCAAACTTGCCAACAATTTACATATGTAAGTCTTTCGTGATCTGCTGGGTATCAGGACATTGCCCTCCAGACAGTTGACCTCCCAGATGTATGCCCCCTTTTTGTAGGGCGGTCATTTGTCCCCTCATAATTATCTTTGGTAGGAGCGGACATTTGGTCCCCTCCCTGTTCTAAAAATGTTAAAATATTTAATTGTTGAATTGTTTGATACCAAAATTCATTACATGTTGTCTCGCGCAAATTTGTGAAAATCAAATAGCATCCATAAATAAATGAACTATAATGTTTCCATTTGACATACAAAAAAAATCTATACACGAGATGATCTCTGACAAGTGACAAGTCGCAACAGAAAAAAGGGGGAGGGCAAACGTCCGAGGGGAAAACTGTCCGAGGGCAAATGTCCTAGAATCTGAGATGTCTGATACGAAATTCTTTAACATACCTTCCATTACAGACATCTTAACTTTATTTTTTACACATTGCACATTTAGCTTTTTTTATTATTATTTTAAATGGAAAAGCAAAGTTAAATGCAAAAAAATATATATTTTGTATTTAAGCAGAACGTTGATAAAAGCCTACCTGTATATGCGCTGTGTTAAAGATAATATTTGTGCATTACATCAATTGCTCGAATCAGCCATTGCTCAAGCCAATAAAGTTTTACGGTGTGTAAGTTGGATATCGGCCTCGTACATCGATCTTTCTGTTTAGGAACGCGCTCTCGGTGTCACATGAAAATCGTGACCAGGTCTTTCCTAAACAGAAAGACCTCGTACTCGGTCGATATCCTATACGTAAATGGCAAATCTGTTTAAACATTCACAAACATTGTGAATGTTAACATAGTTCAGCATGGTGTCATTTAGTGCACAATAAAATGTATATACAAAATAATGTTGTCAGTCTTTACAACTGGTTCCAAGAATAATGACTAAAGTTTGTTTGTTTGTTTGGATTTTACGGCACGTCAACACATAAATGGCCATATCGTGTCGAATGCCAAAATAGGCTTAAAATATTATGTAAAACTCTGCAAATGACAACGAAAAAGAGCCAATTAGATCCTTGAAAACAAGTTTATCTCTTTCAAATAATCGATGATTTTTTTTTTTGAATTGTATTAAAGAGTTCTTTGAGTGAATTTACATTATAAAATCTATTATAGGCTTGTGAAAAATCATGACATTCCAGAAGAAAATGCTTGACAGTAAAATTTTCATTGCAAGCTACACAGAAAGGGGCATTGTCTAAACTAGCCGAAGTGAGTGCGTCGAAATGGTGTCCTTTAAAGTCCAATATGTTGAGCACTCGCTGTGTTAACAGACACCCAATAAAGCTTTTAATTATAATGTCATATTTCATTCAAGTTTTCCGTTAGGCATGTTTTTAGCTCACATGAGCATATGCTCAGGGTGAGCTATTAGGATCACTATTCGTCCGTCGTGCGTTGTCCGTTGTCCGTTCACACTTTTCAAACGACATCTCCTCTGAAACCATGAGGCAGATCATAATGAAACTTCACAGGGATGTTCCTTGTGTGAAGCCTTAACAAAGTTGTTCAAAGAATTCCATTCCATGCAGAACTCGGGTTGCCATGGCAACCAACAGAAAAAACTTTAAACATCTTCTAGAAAACCCAAAGAGCTAGAGCTTAGATATTTGACATGAAACATCTTCAAGTAACTGTCTACCAAGATTGTTCAAATAAAAGCCCTGGGGTCAAAATTGGCCCCGCCCCAGGGGTCATTGATTTTCCCTATATGCATATAGTAAAAACTTTAAAAAATCTTCTTTTAAAGAACCCAAAGAGCTAGACCTAAGATATTAAGCATGAAACATCTTCTAATGAGTGGCTACCAAGATTGTTCAAATAAAAGCCCTGGGGGTCAAAATTGGCACCGCCCCAGGGGTTCATTGTTTTTTCCTATATGCATATAGTAAAAAACTTTAAAAAAATCTTCTTTTAAAGAACCCAAAGAGCTAGACCTAAGATATTAAGCATGAAACATCTTCTAATAAGTGTCTACCAAGATTGTTCAAATAAAAGCCCTGGGGTCAAAATTGGCCCCGCCCCAGGGGGTCATTGATTTTCCTTATATGCATATAGTAAAAACTTAAAAAAATCTTCTTCTAAAAAACACAAAGAGCCAGAGCTTAGATATTTGGCATGAAACATGTTCTAATGGATGTCTACCAAGTTTGTTCAAATAAAAGCCCTGGGGTCAAAATTGCGCCCTAGGGGGTCATTGATTTTCCATATATGCATATAGTAAAAAACTTTAAAAAAATCTTCTTTTAAAGAACCCAAAGAGTTAGACCTAAGATATTAAGCATGAAACATCTTCTAATAAGTGTCTACCAAGATTGTTCAAATAAAAGCCCTGGGGTCAAAATTGGCCCCGCCCCAGGGGGTCAATGATTTTCCCTATTATAATAATGCATATAGTAAAAACTTTAAAAAATCTTCTTCTAAAAAACCAAAAGAGCTAGAGCTTAGATATTTGGCGTAAAACATGTTCTAATGGAATTCTACCAAGTTTGTTCAAATAAAAGCCCTGGGGTCAAAATTGGCCCAGCCCCAGGGGGTCATCGATTGTCCCTATATGCATATAGTAAAAACTTTAAAAAATCTTCTCTTAAAGAACCCAAAGAACTAGAGCTAAGATATTAAGCATGAAACATGTTCTTATCAGTGTCTACCAAGTTTGTTCAAATAAAAGCCCTGGGGTCAAAATTGGCCCCGCCCCAGGGGGTCATTGATTTTTCCCTATATGCATATAGTAAAAACTTAAAACAATCCTCTTCTAAAAAACCCAAAGAGCTAGAGCTTAGTCATTTGGCGTAAAACATGTTCTAATAGATGTCTACCAAGTTTGTTCAAATAAAAGCCCTGGGGTCAAAATTGGCCCAACCCCAGGGGGTCATTGATTTTCCCTATATGCATATAGTAAAAACTTTAAAAAATCTTCTCTTAAAGAACCCAAAGAGCTAGAGCTAAGATATTAAGCATGCAACATCTTCTTATCAGTGTCTACCAAGTTTGTTCAAATTAAAACCATAAAGTGGTTAGGCATCTTGGGCATACGTTGTTTTATGTGTTTTAGCTCACCTTGCACAAAGCGCAGGTGAGCTTTTAGGATGACCAACCAAATGCGCCCGGCGTTTGTACACATTTTATTCAAACGACATCTTCTACAATACCACTCGGCCAATATTAATGAAACTTGGCAGGAATACTCTTTGTATAAAGCTCTGTCAAAATTGTTCAAAGAATGCCATTACATGCTAAACTCTGGTTGCTATGGCAACTAAAAGAAATCACTTAAAAGTTCTTAAATTTAAAAAAAAATGGAAAGGGCTAGAGCTCAGATATTTCTCACAAGGCATTAGCTAGCTTGATTGTTCCTATAAAGTGTATTCAAATTATGGTCTAAAGATGAAAATTGGTCTCTGTTTTGGGATTTAAACGGTTTTTTTATAGCAAGGTTATATAGACTTAAATTTCTTTGTAGGGATAAATTGAGATAGTGTATCTTGTATTTTTCGTCTCAACAGACATTGTTATAAAGATTCTTCTGTTAAAGCATAGGAAGGATGAAAAGTTTGTTGAATGTGAATGTTAACTCAAATCAGATTCAATCAGAATAGCACAAATTTGAGAGCTACAGTGAAGTTGATTCCCCCCTTCAATAATAGATTTTTCCATAAATTTCGTAACACCATCAGAAAGGAAGACTGTGACATTTCCGTAATACAATGTAAATATTTTGGTTCTTAACAATGACTTGCACATTTTATTGTGTAAGATATTGCACAAAGAAACGAAAGTGAACAAAAAATGTTGTTGTTTTTTTCCCCCACAAAATTAGTTGATTTAGATAAGTTTAATTTACAGTACGGATATTACTTTTTTGTATCCTTCCGGTTTGCGGGAAAAATCATATACTACACCGCTCCTACTGATGAACAAATTATGTCAAAAGAACAAGCATACGATTCAAATCATACAATAATGCATACCAATCAGTTTATAAAAAAACTTTGCCTCAGAATTCTGGTAACAAAGTGATCCCTCGGAAGCATTAATCACAACAAAATAATATAAGAATTGCAGACTCGGTTTGATTGAGTCTGTACATGAGGGATAATGAATAAGTGCAACATCCCTCACGCCCCCTAGCACCGGCTTGAGCGGTACTCAATTCGCAACACTTTATAGTGTTGGCATCAATGATCCCGAAGGACCAGAAAATATAACAACATTGAAGTGAAGTACGGGGCAACTTTCTACGGCTGCCACACGGCACTTGACACCTGCTGTTGTGAAGTACAAAATTCTGGAAACAAAGTGATCCCTCGGAAGAATTAATCACAACAAAATAACATAAGAATTGCAGACTCGGTTTGATTGAGTCTGTACATGAGGGATAATGAATAAGTGCAACATCCCTCACGCCCCCTAGCACCGGCTTGAGCGGTACTCAATTCTCAACACTTTATAGTGTTGGCATCAATGATCCCGAAGGACCAGAAAATATAAAAACACTGAAGTGAAGTACGGGGCAACTTTCTACGGGAAAACATCTGTATCAATCTGACCTCGAGTTGAGATTGTAAATTATACTTAACCGAGAGTACATGACGAAACGTCCGCCAATCAAGTAAATTGAGAAATTTTGTAACATTCGTATTTCATAACAAAGAAGTGAAGATGGCGTGCTTTGTTGAAACAGGTATTTTGTTAACTATTTGTGAAGTATTAAGGCATGACATTCAGTATTTATGTAAATATCACCTCCCGACGTCCCATGTTATCATTTATAAAATTATACATGTACACATGTGTTATTGACCTCAATAAATGTAAGTGAAAATGGGACAATAATTACGGTAATTATCCATGGTGCTAGCAATACTTAATTATCTTTATCACATTGTTAACTCAGCTAGAAAATTGCGTAATTTTTAAAAAAATGACTGAACAGTAATTTTTGAATTCATTTTTGAAACATGAAAATGGTTCATGTAGAGGAATAAGAGAAGAAAAAACTGAATTGACTCTTGAAAATTTTAGTCAAACAGTCTGCCACGTGAAATTCTGACCTTCCTGAGATCCCTGCTGTTTTGTTTTTTTTTTTAGAAAGGGTGTTCTAATATGATGAAACATATATGCTTGGGTCAACATGATACCCCTGAGTAAACACTATCAAAAAAAAAATATTTAAACACTAATGGGATATCTGTTACAATTAGGCCTATTATAGCATTCGGCACGATATGGCCAGTTATGTGTTGACGTGCCGTAAAAATCCTATCAAACAAACAAAAATCCTGTCAAGTCGCCCATAGTCAGTAATGGCACAAAAATGCTTCCAACCTATCGCATGTCTCTTCATTTAATACGGTTATCAACAGCAGGTCGGCGTGACCCCTGGCGCCCTTAAATATTGAAACATAGAGTAGAAATATTACAATTCGATCCTACGCAAATACATTCACCGATACTTTGTTTAATTTCTCAAAGTCTGGTATTTCACTATTGTGACCGATTCATAAGCCTTCATGCACTCTGGCATTCTGTAAAATGTTCGCTGTTCTTCAATCAAAACTGCAAAAGATAGTGCTGCAGGCCCGGACGAAATTTACTACCAGTTTCTGAAACATTTACCACCCCAATCCCTAGACTTGCTTCTTGAAATTTTAAAAAAAGAATTGATATCTGGTGAATTTCCCAACACTTGGAAGAATGCGTTGATTATTCCTATCCTACGCTCCCTTCTCAGCTTACTGAATACACTCCCGTTACTTCAGACCGCTGCTTTAAAACGCGTCGATTCATGATATTGACCTTTACAGTGAACTTTGAACGACCAATGAAAGTTTTCCAAAATCCAAATCGCCCGAAAATCTTTATACGCATTTTCATTGGTTGAAACAGATGACGTGTGTACAAAATTATAAATAGACGGGTAATTCCTCAAAATTTTGTAAACAAAATGGCGACTGTTAACAATTCAACTTTCTATAAGCTTGCAAAACGTTTCAATTATGGATCCATTAAACCGTTTCAAAAGGTAGTGGTACAATCTATCATTGAGCAGAACAATGCCACTTTTGTGTGTGCAAAGACATGATCGGGAAAGTCTCTGTGTTTTCAAGGGTTTACATATTTATATAGTGAACTTGGTGATTGTTTTGGTATTTTGCTGATGGAGAAACAAGTTTGGGAATTAGACAGATTTCTGCCACTTACATAGATCAGCGAAAATGGGGTTATTGGTAGAGGAAAATATCTGTATTCTGTTCGACGAAGTACACACTGTCATGGTATGTTTTTCATTGTTCTTTTCACATTTGACTAGTAAGAAACATGCTTTTCATTAAATTCTATATGTCAAATTTTAATTATATGTACAAAGGGTGTGAAGCTAAGATATCTTTTTCACGGTGCATATCCATATCGGTACCCTCTTTGCGAAATCTGCTGAAACGGTACCCTCTCTGAACATGCACAGGTCATTCTCTGCTAAAAACAAACCAGCGATGGATACTAATCCAGTAAAATTTCATTGTAATAAGGAAAGGAGGTATGTCACGTAGAAAAGATGTATACCACGGAACACTAGGATGTTTTATTTATGTACTCGATTTGTCATGTGCCCGATTTTCATGTACTGCAACTTCACAATAAGCTACAAAAAATCGACATGTCTTGCTTCGCCTATCACCTTGACATATTTTTTCGGCTGAAATGAACCTGTGGCTTGATTATATATGCATCATACATATTTAATAAGTTTATTTACATATCATCTTCGGACAAATGGCAGTATATTGTCAAAAATAAATGTAAAATTTATAAAAACACCCTACTTTCGGTTTTGCAGCGGCACGGGCTACCTCTCTTCATTTGAATTTTTATATCACAGGTACCCTCTCATTATTGAACACATAGGTACCCTGAAGCACGACATATGCTTTTATTTGCGTTAATCGTTAAGTGTGTATGTAATACTTTTTACTTTTATGTAAATATTACATACTTAACGATTAACGCAAATAAAAACAAAAAGTCGTGCTTTGAGCGGTACCTATGTGTTAAAAAAATGAGAGGGTTAACCTGTGATTATAAAAATTCCAAATGAAGTGAGGAAGCCCGTTGCCGCTGCAAACCGAAAGTAGGGTTGTTTTTATGAAATTTTACATTTATTTTGGACAATATACTTTGCCCATTTGTTCCGAAGATGATTTGTATATGCAGGGTTTTCATTAAGATTTTGTGTTAAAGAGGCCAGAATGTGATTGAAGGAGGCCTGAGGAAAATTTTGAAATCAAGGAAGCAAAATCCTGCATTATGAGCACTTTCAGGGCTACTTTAGCCACTCTGGTTTAGCATCATTTTTTGAAGAAAAAAAAATGGAAACTACTGGAAAAGCTTGAAACAGGTGCACTGAAATATGCACTTCATAAGTGTTAGTTGTGTCACTCACTATACACAGCTTTTAACAATATTTTTTTTCATTTGAGCTAAACCGTCACACCTATTTGCAAATTATAACTGTAGAAAGTTAATAAACAACAAGCCAAGATTAACTTGATCATCATTATTTATAATCAACATCATCAATTTTCAAAGCCAAACATAAACACTTTTCATAGCCAACAACATGATCACATTTTAACATTGTTCAAAGTCAAGCAGCATCATTTCAAACTTCATATTGTTGATGTTTTCATACTGTTCAATTCTTATATACATATATAATTGAATAAATGTCATAATTTCTGTTTTTAGCTCGACTTTTTTTTTTTTTTGAAAAAAAAAGTAGAGGTATTGTTATAGTCAGGTCGGCGTTGCCTTTGCCGTTGCCGTTGCCGTCCGAAAACTTGTACCTGGATTCATAACTTTTTTATTACTTGGTTTGTATTGTCTTCATACTTGGCCACAACAACCCTTGGGACAAGACCTTTCAGTAGGGCCACACTAACCTTGACCTTCATTCCATAAATGACCTGACCTTCAAGGTTAAAAGTCCAATATTTGCTTGTTCATGCTCTTATTGGCTGTAACTTTGTTATTTTTTGAATGGATTGTCTTCAAACTTGAACATAATAATCTTAAAGGATATCCCTTAAAAATAACCAGTCAGACCTTGACCTTCAGTCATCAATGACCTTGACTTTGAAGGTTCAAATTTATTGAAATTTTCATATTTTTGGCTATTATTGGCTGTAACTTTATTTTTGAAATGGATTGTCTTTTCAAAAACTTGAACATAATAATCTTCAAAGATAACTGTTAAAAATTAATACCGAAAGACCTTGACCTTCACTCATTAATGACATTGTCTTTGAAGGTCAAATTATTGAAATTTTCATTGTTTTGGCAGTAACTGACGTAAAACTTTGTTATTTTTGAAGGGATAAACTTCATATTATAAACAGAACATTCTTAAGGACCAGACCTTGTTGTTTATCAAACCCAAAAAATTTGCTTGGGCTCTTTTAATGACCTTGACCTTGAAAGGTTTTATATTTACTGAATTTTTCTCAGATTGTGCATTTATTTATTGGTGTGTGTGTATGTATAGTATATGTATTATACATATATATCATTTTTTTCTATTTTTAGAAATTGCCTCATTGTTGCTATTTTTAGAAATTGCGTCATTTTTTTCTATTTTAAGAAATTGCGTCATTTTTTCTATTTTTAGAAATTGCGTCATTTTTTTCTATTTTTAGATATTGCGTCATTGTTGCTATTTTTAGAAATTGTTGCTATTTTTAGAAATTACGTCATTGTTTCTATTTTTAGAAATTGCGTCATTGTTGCTATTTTTAGAAACTGCGTCATTGTTTTCTATTTTTAGAAATTGCGTCATTTTTTTCTATTTTTTAGAAATTGCGTCATTGTTGCTATTTATAGAAATTGCGTCATTTTTTTCTATTTTTAGAAATTGCGTCATTTTTTTTCTATTTTTAGAAATTGCGTCATTGTTGCTATTTTTAGAAACTGCGTCATTTTTTTTTCTATTTTTAGAAATTGTGTCATTTTTTCTATTTTTTTAGATATTGCGTCATTTTTTATATTTTTAGAAATTGCGTCATTTTTTTTTATTTTTAGATTATATTTTTAGAAATTGTGTCATTTTTTTCTATTTTTAGAAATTGCGTCATTTTTTCTATTTTTAGATTCTATTTTTAGAAATTGCGTCATTTTTTTATTTTTAGATTCTATTTTTAGAAATTGCGTCATTTTTTCTATTTTTAGAAATTGCATCATTTTTTCTATTTTTAGATTCTATTTTTAGAAATTGCGTCATTTTTTTCTATTTTTAGAAATTACGTCATTGTTGCTATTTTTAGAAATTACGTCATTGTTTCTATTTTTAGAAATTGCGTCATTTTTTTCTATTTTTACAAATTGCGTCATTTTTTCTATTTTTAGAAATTGCGTCATTTTTTCTATTTTTAGAAATTGCGTCATGTTGCATTTTTTAGAAATTGCGTACTGTTGCTATTTTTAGAAATATGCGTAATGTTTTTATCATATATATATATATATAAAAAATATATAAACAAAACTAATGTGACAAGACAGACCAACTGAACTTATAAAAAAGGAAACGTTAATATATGTTCAAAGCTTTCTATGTTTGCGTTTAGAAAAAGTAAAAAGTCGAGCGTTGCCCCCGCCCGGCGGTGGCTCTTGTTTAGGGTATATGACAAGAAACAGAAAGATGTGTTTCATCCAGTGTTCACAGGGGTTGAAGAGCTTTGCTAAGCCACTTTACAGCTAGAGCTAGCTCCAAACAGATTGCTGCCAAAAATACTGCCTAAACATTGTTGTACTAACGTACATGTCTAAAAATAACCAATTAGAAATAGTACACGTAACTCCAAGGCATTAAAACATTAGAAGAAAATCAGTGATCAAAGTATTCTGTGGATCTGAAAGCCTCTTGTACAGTGGGAAGCTTAAATGCTTATGAACAAAGACTTTATAATGTGATTACATGCATTTACAGAAGATAAAATAAGCGTATTTTTGAACCTTGTTTATTTTATTTTAAAATAAAATTTGGGATGGAGAATTTATAGCCTGACATATTTACTACAGCCCCAAAGATCAAACAAATCATCAATTCAGAGCCAAATAGCCAGTCTTAAAAAGTCTTCACCACTGCAAAAATGTTGAAATATGGTTAGACTTCAATACTTGTACAGTATGACCATCATCAGTTATATGATCAAGATACCTGCATTCAACATAGAGATTAAGTTAAGTTGTGTTGGAACATCGGCCCCTGACACTCCATTCTCATGGAATGCTTTAATTACTTTATAGTATGTGTTGTAATTTCAGGTCAAGGTTTTGTGCCCAGGTTTTGCCCAAAATGTTAATTTTTGTGAAAGGTGACAGCCTTATGGTGACAAATTCATGAAAACTACATATGTATTGGTGCTGCAAGTTGTGACCTTTATTCAAAAAGATGTAATGATGGAAATTTTACTGGTCATATGAAATACATGTGCATGTGCAATTTAAAATTATATATTAAATCAGAATCTTTTTGAGTTTCCTATCAACACTCACATCAAAATGGCTGTGAACTTAGGTTTAAAATTCTGGGGCATAATTTTCCATGAAATTTAGATCTTTTCTTTTGGCAATTTTGTAATTTTTGATAAAATTTTAAAAATTAGCTGTTTCTGAAACATGAAATTTACTGTGTGAGGATATTGTGTAATGCATTAAGGATGTCAACAAGTTGAATTTTGTTGACTTCATTTTCTGCCCACATCAGGCACCAGTATTTATGTCGAATGATATCCCCTTATAAATTTGAATGATTTGGGTATTTACAGCCATCTATGCTTATTACTGTTGCTTTACCACTAAATGAGATAGCACCGTTTAATTAAATTAACAATGAGTTAATGTCTAATTTTTTCACAGTCATGAATAAATGTAGATCTGCAGCGAAATGTACTATAATATTACAATGTGTCTAAATGATTTGCATTTTGCACCACTGGGGCCGCATTTGTATTCGACATTACAGCAAGCGGACTTGTACATAGATTATAACAAGACTAGCCTAAACCGTTTGGCAGGAAAACTAGATTTCTTGTACCAGGAGGAATAGTGCGTTGAGTACCTAAGGTTAGATTTATCAACATTTACAACTTGAAGCGTTTGAAGCTGAACCGAGTTTTGCGTAGAGCACCTGAAATATTCCTACGCGCATATTTGTCATTCATTAGAGACAATCTTTATTAATATAAAGACTCCCACAATTTCGTTATAATAACCTCTTTTTAAATTAGATTTTTTGAACACCAACTTTTGTTTTTGAATTTTTCAGAGATCATTAAGACCACGATTGACATATAAATAATATATATCAACCTCAATAATAGGCGCTATGACGTGTGCTTATGTTATTCAATAGATCTATTAATCTGTTGACATTAGTTTTAATAGTTGATAATAATTATGCATTAATTAGTAAGCGGCAAATAACATAATGAATACATCATCAGGATGAAAAAATTTTACAAGTTAGTGAGACAACAGTGTGGGAGCCTGTTCCTAGCTCTCAATAGCCGGCCCTAGTATACTGCTGGCAAAGAGCTAATCACTGTGAGTATACAGCAGTGTAAGCGATTAATGCTGGCCTAGGTATCAAAGTATTTTAGTAGGCATTATGTACGCGAAAAAAGTTCAATAGGCTCTGACAATTTAAAAGTTCATTCTTAAATTTCTGCTGTTTACTAAGACTTTAAAGCAGCCATGCCTCCAGGTTCATTGCCTAATTTTCATTAAAAATTTTTCAAAATGTATTAAAAAAATATTAAAAAATATGTGAAGTGAACAAGAGAAAGTAATTTACAACATTGCCAAATGGCACTTACATTCCCACGTAAATAACCAAAAAACAAGTGAACAATATGCCCAACAGTAGTCCTTATTAAGTGACGCTGGTATTAATTCATGGAAAATCTTACTTCTACTTTTCTAAAATTCTAAGCCTACCAGTTATTTTTATTTCATCTTGCAGGCATGCAGTTTTAAAACTTAACTTGAAACATTTCTTTTGATAAGCTAGTATAGCTAATTACAATCAAAGCATGAAAATAGCCAAAATTACACTGCTCCTAAGGATATATGCTAAATTACGACCAAATTTTCAAAATGACCCTATGTTGAGTTTTACCTCATAAACCATACTGTTCCGGCCTTATTTGGCACATATTTACCAAAATAAATTTATATATAGTGATATATTAATTAGGCTCACCCTGTCACAAAGTTGATCATGATGAGCTTTTTATTCGCTCTTACATCGCGGCTGTCGTACCGTTAAACTTTTACTTTAAACGACAGCTCTCTCATAAACAGCTAAGCCAATTTCATCCAAACTTCACAGGAATGTTCCTTTGATAGTCAACTTCAAAACTTGTTCAAAAAATTTAATTCCATGCAAAACTCTGGTTGCCATGGCAACCGAAAGAAAAAACTTAAAAAATCTTCTTAAAAAACGAAAGAGCTCAAGCTTAAATATTTGGTATGAAACATCGTCTAGTCAGTGTTAACAAAGTTTGTTCAAATAAATGACTCTTTGGGTCAAAATTTGCCTTGCCCGGGGGGGGGCGGGGGACATTTATTTTCCTTATTTAGTATATGGTAGAAACTTTTAAAAAAATCTTCTATTAAAAAAAACCCAAATAGCTAGAGCTTAGATATGGGTGTCTACAAAATTTGTTCAAATAAAAGCCTTGGTTCAAAAATTGGCCCCGCCCTTAGGTATATGTGTAAAGTAAAAAAAACTTTAAAAATCTTCTTTTTAGCTAGAGTTTAGATACTTAAGCCATGTGAAATATCTTCTAGTGAGTGTTAACCAAATAAATTTGTTTAAATAAAAAGCTCGGGGACAAAATTGGCCCTGCCCCAGAAGGGGTCATTGTTTTTCCCTTAATGGGGTATTGAGTAAAAACTTTAAAAATAAAATTAAGAGCTCGAGCTTACGATATTTATCTTGAAACATTCTTCAAATGAGGTGTCTACCAAGTTATGAATCAAATAAAAGCCCCTGGGTTTAAATTGGCCCTCACCCTAGGGGCCTATATACAGGTGAGCTTTTTCATCGGCCATTATGGCCCTCTTGTTTTTTCATGTGAAATGATTTTCTATGTCATATTATTGAAAATTATTAATTAGTTAGCTTACATACTTGCTGATAAAGCCTTAGAAATCCTAAAATAGTTTACTTGGTACAAGTAGATGAAAACTGATCTACCTTTAGTGTCTACATGTAAGTTATTTCTGATTGTATTTTAAGTAATGCTGGTCACATGACTACTATTGTGGTTTAAAAATAAAAACAAATTTGAAATAAATTTGTAAATTATTACCATTGATTTACCAAAAATAAGATACCGGTAAATAATCTGTAGGCTCTTGCTTTGATTTAATGCATATTTTAGTAAACACTGTACAATGTAACAATGTGAATGCGGAATCATGATTTCACTGAACATAGTAAACAATATGACTGGGTATCTGAAATCAGGAAAGTAAGTATTAAACCAGTGCTGAAGACACAAATTGTACCCCCTTTAAAAACCTGAAATTAAATATGCATTTGCCTACCTCAATAACTAGCTATACCACCTATTTATATTTAGTGTTGCATCAAGTTTGATCTTTGCTGTTATTCTATTGTTACTAATGAGCTCTAGGATGTTAACTTCATAGGCAAGAGAAAAATATTTGCTCAATTTATCCCTGTGATTCTGCAGTGACCTTACAGCCAACTTAATGCTACTATCTTTTTTTTTGTTATGTTTATGTGATTCAAACCTTGATACATTATATTTAGGACATGTGCGCTTATACATGTATGTTAAATCCCCAAATAAAATATATACGAGGATATTTGTTTGTTTTTGCAATGTAAGATTTTAAATATAATTTCACTTAGCTGAACACCAGATTGCCCAATATTTTTCACGCAGCTGCGTAAGCCACGAGTGAAAATATAAATAGCTGGTGTTCACGAATGAAATTATATTCCACTATTAATATGAAAAAAACCCAAATAAATTTCTTTTTATTTCATGCTTTTTTAAGTGATTTTTTAGTATTTTTTACTGATTTTGCCGCATAAACGCTCGCCACTTTCTCCTTTGTGACGTCATCACATCATGAACGTCACATCATCAATTTTTTGAAATTATAGTTCTGGGTAAATTTCTACTAATGCTTTCGTTACATTTTAACATGATGTAGGTGACATCGACTTTCTTTTTCCTCAAAGAAGCAAAAAATTTTACGTATACGGCATTTAATTCTGTCTGTTATTCCCATTTAGTTTATGATTTTCTTTCATCCGCCCATTCAGATTATAGTCCGGCTACAGGAGAAGTTATATTTTATAAAATTTCACTAGTGGTTTAAATTCAGAATATAATCATATAAGTAATATTTACAATAACACTGGAAAGCCATGAAATAAATGCCATTTGCTAATTTCAATATAATCACATTTGTTTTGAAAAAATCAAGACTTAGAGCGTATGAAAATAAATTTCATGGATGATTCTACAGTGCAGTTATTATTTTTACGCTTTAAAACTATCTTGAAGAAAAAGGGGGCCTATCCTTTACACCTGGAATTCTTCATCAGTGTTAACATCTTAAAGTTTTTCGGTGCCAAACTAATAGGCCTTGCACTTCACCTTGGTTTGAAATCCGCATTATATTCATGGTGTAAAAGACTTTGCACACTTTTTTGGGATCATTAAAAATGGTCACTTTCCAAGGCCAGTAACTCTTAGCATGAGATTTGGGACAGAAGTATGACCCCTAAACTTTCTGATTTTAATACAGGTTTAAAGTTTTGCCTGCAAAATTAATCTTGAAAACTTAATTTGTATGTTTGTTTTGGGTTTTTACGTCACATCAACACAGCCCCCGATATGCGTCATATCGCCAAACGTTTCCGGCTTTCACTGGTGGAGGAAGACCTCAGGCTGCCCTTCCGCCTGGCATTATTTCAGGCACGAACGGGGCACCGTGAATTAGAACCACCGACGCTATCCGGAGTAAGCTAGCTGGAGTTAGCTTCCTCATAATGAAATAATCCAAAGTCCCTGTCGGGATTCGAACCCACAGCGGTGAGGGAGAAAGTGGGTTGAAGTCAAACGACCTTAACCACTCGGCCACAGGCGCCCCAAAAAACTTAGATAATAGTATACCTTGAAGTCACTGCTCAAATTTCATAACTGTGAATTTTAAATGAAATATATGGCCTCATTTTTTTGGCGGAACATAAATAAAATTGCAAGACTTGATCATATGAAATTAAATGAAATATTCCTTAGTTAATTCAAACATTAATCAAAGTTCTGAGAATTTAGTTAAAAGAACAACTGTTTCTATGACAGCCCTTGCTTGATATTAATGGAAAGCTTGTGGTTGCCTTGGTAGTCTCCTTGATTGACTACAATATTATTAAGTAGAATAGCTGAATTTCTAAATGCAGGTAAACCAATGCCAGTTTTTACTATTGATGTTTAAGAATAGTTGTTGGTTGAGTTTGCACATATCTGTATGCTAGTTAGCCTATATATATGTTCAATTTTGCCACATACATGTATATATCATGACTGTACAAAACCTGACCCATCCATGGAAAAAACACAAGGGTATGAAAAGTACGTCAAATATGATCTTGGATATTCTTAAATGGCCATCATTAAAGCCTAGATGATACTGACTTTGTATGCTACTGTTCTATACTTAAGATCAGTCAAATTTAATATTTTTATTAAATTACTTTTTGCTGTGCATAGTGCTAGACCTGCGTGTAAGTTGCAATAGCATGTGATAACTTCTTCGCTTATATTCATACATGTATATAAAGAATGGCCTTCTAGTTTCTCGACGTGGATTGGTTGAGTTACTGTCGAAGTGCTTGCTGGTCATCTGAGAAAATATAAAAAAAATAATTTTAACGGCCTGATGTTGACTTTCTGTGCCCAGCCAGAATATGCGCGACCATTATGTATTGAGCTACCGTTTACGTAGACTCCATTACAATTGACTATCCATAAATAATATATCATCGCGAATTTACCATTTTGGTCGTTTAAAACAAACAATTTTATGTAAAGTACAAATGAACACGCATTATTTACATTACGGTGCGTCAAATTCAGGTATGTGACAATTCGTTACAAGTAAGCTAGTCACTGATTGGCTGAAGTGTCGACATGGATTTTCCTGTCTAAAAATAGAAATATCGGTCTGAACCTACAATTTTAGCAGAGGTAAGAAGTGAGCGATAGTGGAACATTCGACCGATGCGCAGGAGAGTATTCCTATCCCTAAACCTGGAAAAGATTCAACTGACCCTATAAATTATCGTCCAATTTCACTTACAAGTTGCCTCTGCAAAACATTCGAGAGAATGATAAATAATCGGTTAGTTTGGTATCTTGAAAATAATGGAATAATCACTAATTTTCAGTCACGTTTTCGTAAACAGCGAAGTACAAACGATCATCTTGTACGACTTGAAACTTTTATTAGAGAAGCCTTTGTAAATAAACAACACCTGGTATCAGTTTTCTTTGATCTTGAGAAGGCTTACGACACTACTTGGAAATATGGTATCCTAGGAGATCTGAAGGATGCTGGACTAAATGGCAGACTTCCTCTTTTCATTTCTGGATTTTTAAACGATAGGCACTTTAAAGTAAGACTTGGTTCTTTCAACTTTTCTCAAGACCACCAACAAGTACAAAGGTGCTTCCGCAAGGAAGCATACTTTCTGTTACACTTTTTGGCTTAAAATAAAACAATATTGCTAGCGCTCTTACACCAGGCCATAGATTGTTCTCTATATGTAGATGATTTCTTATCTGCTATCGATTCGAAAAGTATGAGAACAATTGAAACGGCAACTTCAAAAAAATTTTAAGATAAATTCAGAAGTGGCCAATAGAAGATGGGTTTAAATTTCAAAGTCAAAAAACTCAATGTGTTCATTTCTGCCGATTGCGAAAACAACATAATGCACCCTGAACTTTACATATCTGGTTCTAAAATTCCACAAGTAGTGATGAAGCTAATTTTTCTAGGAATTCATATTTGATAAAAAACTTTCTTTTATACCACATATTAAACATTTGAAAACTGAATTCCTAAAAGCTTTTTAAATTTACTTAAGGTTTTATCAAGTACAAATTTGGGGATCAAATTCTTTCCACATTACTGAATTATACAGAAGTCTTATCCGATCAAAATTAGATTATAGGTTCTGTCAGTATATGGCGTCTGCAAGAAAATCAACATCTTCAAATGCTAGATACCATACATCACCAGGTTTACGTTTAGCTTTAGGTGCTTTTCGCACTTCACCTGTAGAAAGTCTATATGCGAAGGCTGGGGAACCATCGCTTTATCTTCGTCGTAAAAAACTATCACTTCAATATGCAACTAGAATTTCATCTAATAGGAACAATCCAGCTAAAAATATTATTTTCAAACCAAGTTATACTAAAATATTTGTTAACAAACCAAAGGAAATTAAACCATTAGGCCTTCGTTTAAAAGATGATTTAGATAAACTTAAAAATTAATCCAGACAGTATCCTTCAAAATGACGATGTTCCACCTTGGACTTATAATTCCCCGTAAATAAATATTAACCTTTCAAATATAAAAAGGCATCAAATTCACCTGAATATTTCAAAAGAGAAGTTTGTAGCAATTAAGGAAGAACATGAAGATTTTATACATATTTATACGGACGGTTCAAAAGAAGGCTGCCCAAAGTAGGTGCGGCTGTGTTTGAAAATAATTTTACATCTAGTATGAGGTTACCAGATAATGCATCAATTTTTTACTGCTGAAGCAAAAGCTATCGATTTAGCATTGTCATACATAGCACAGCATCACCAACGATAAATTTTGATATTTTCTGACTCGCTTTCTGTTTTAATATCCATTAAAAATAAAAAAATCTAAACAATATCCATGGTAAAGAAACTTTTTTTTGCGATTTCATGATATACTAAAAAAAACAAAATATGTTAAATTATATTGGATTCCAAGCCATGTAGGAATACGAGGAAATGAAAAAGTAGATGCTTTAGCTAAACAATCATTAAATTTTCAAAAAAACTGACTTATTGTTACCTACTTGTGATTTTAGACCGGCTATAAAAAAACTCGTATCATCTGAATGGAAAGCAATTTGGGGGACAATGCCGTTTTTAATAAACTACACGATATAAACCCATGTCTTGATGTGTCACCATCTCTGTCTCTGTCAAACCGCCAATGATCAAACAGTTCTTTCTTCGATGCCGAATTGGACACACTAAAATTACCCACTCTTAATCTCCTCACAAATGACAATGCCCCTTTCTGTGTAGGTTGTAATGAAAAATTTTACTGTCAATCATTTTTCTTCTTGAATGTCATGATTTTTCACAGGCCCGTAATAGAATTCTGTAAATTCACTCAAAGAACTTTTTAATACAATTCCATCAAAAAACATAATTGATTATTTAAAAGAGATTAACTTGTATTCTAGGATCTAATTGGCTCATTTCTATTGTCATTTACAATGTTTTAAATAATATTTTAAGCCTATTATAGCATTCGGCACGATATGGCCAGTTATGTGTTGACGTGCCTTAAAAATCCAAACAAACAAATCTTCAAAGCAGGTCCAATGGACTGTTCCAGTGGATCCCAGATGACGCTTGGACAGTCATCCGTTATCCGGCTGATGGACTGCGTGGGCCTTTTGGACTGCAGATGCCAGGAGTAAGCTGTGGTTCCTATGGAATTGAACGAATCTCCTTCACTGCGGACAAAGAGGAGACTGAGTTACTCTTCTGTCTATTCAGACCAAGCAGATGATGAGGGTATACAAGAGGGGGTTTCAAACAGCGAAGCCAGCACAATACTTTATAACACAGAAAGTCCCGATATGGAAAAAGCCAGCACAATACATTATGACGCAGAAAGTCCCGATATGGACGTACAAATGGAGGTGGTCGATTTAACGAGGGATTGTGACGAGGTTCACCTGACAAGAGACAGGACTAGTGAGGATGAACCGTCTGTCTAACTCGCCTGACTACCAGATGAGGTTCAATTGGCGTCAAGAACAAGTGCAAAACTGTGTATATAGTATTAAAAGACGGTTTATCAAACGGAAATTTTATGCTTTTATGATTTAACTCTTATACATACAACAGAAAATCGTTTGTTTATTTTTCACGTTCGCGCTCCACGTTCACGCTACACTTTCTTGTATAGATGGAATACCGGCCTTAGAGGCTGTTAGAGTGAAAAACGGCATTAGAAAAGAGACAGTGTCAGAAAATGAGCAATTTAGTATAATTTTGATATGTGGTCAGCTAAAATTTTGCCTCCTTATAATGTAAATATATTTCAAAGAACTGCTTTTAGATTTCTATCGGGCTCTTTTGAACCTGTCTCCCGTTAGACTTTGTATTTACCTATATAGAAGGTGGTCTTAATGTTCCGAACATAGAACTTAAATGGTATGCCTTGTTACTTAGTCATGTACAAAAAATTATCTTGCGTCACGAAGCTTATTTGTTCATTAATATTATCTGGTTTTTAGGTTGTGAAAAAAACTTTTGTGCAACCATGCAGAAAACTAGAAGAACAAAGGCATAACATTCTTTGATATCGTGTTCGCAAAACGAACAACTGTTCAAGTAAATCTTATCGCAAATGACAAAAGTGAGCCGGGTATGACACTTGGAAAAAGAGCACTGCAACGATGTTGACATTCATTTCAACGTTTTCAGTATACTGGTATATTCATTTGGTATATTCATTGCGTGAATTCGGGTACAAAACTAGGGTCGCGATTGTTGATAACTTTAATCGAGAGAGAAATAAAGCACTGTCTGATTTTCCACTTCTAAGAAGAGAACGAATCGTGTTGCAACGACATTACTAATTGTGTTATGCACTGAACGAAGCCTGTTACGAGATGAAAATACGTTATATGTAGGACTATTAACTAAAACACATACGCAAGGACATGTGCTCAATAGAGATAGCATTGGATAAGTAATCCACCCACGAATCGCACGGACATTATGTGTAAGTGCATTAACATCTGTTTTCACAGCGTTACTTAGTGCTACGAAAATACGTATTCTGACCCACTGATCTCAATGGACTCCGGAAAGTTACTAAAATGTTTCGATCGCTAAGTGCATCTCAAGGATTGAGTATGAACGGCGGAATTTTATAATTTTTACAGATGAAAAAGTACAAAAATGTTTGCCCATCACTCCATCGAACAGACGGCGAAAAAATAGTAAATGAAAAAACTGTTTTTTTGGGGTTTCTTTGGGGAAATTTCGTCAAAATCGAAAACAGTATAGGTCATATCGGGGACGTTAGCTTTAAATGGTGGGGGAAAACCTTTGGTTTCCCTTCCGTCATTAAATTTAGGGGCGAAAAGGGGACCCGAGTAGAAACCCCCGACGTTCGTAAGCTAACCCGGGTAATGAAAAAGATCCCCACAGGAAAGGAGGGAAAAAAAATAAAAGCAGAAGGGGAAAAAGAGAAAAAAAAAAGGGAAAAAAGCATGGTAAAATGCAGTTTTTAAAAAAATCCGGGTTTCCCCCTCAAAGACCCGGAAAACCTGTGGCCCTGGCCTCCCGGGGGTCGGGGTCCTTTCGCGTTTTTTGCCGACAAAGGGTCAAAACCTAAAAGATTTTATTAATGAGTCTTGAGGTCAGCTTGGATCAACGGGTGCCTTCGTCGACAGAGTCCTGGATTTGAGTTAGTTTCACTGTTTTAATGTAAATGAAATTATTATCGGCCATTGATCGCTTTTCCGTTCATGATTTTAGCCTATCGAAATGTCTATATAATTAATATTTCTTTAATGATTTGTTTCATTTTTTTTTTTAATGATTCTCTTCTTTCTTTTAAATCCAAAAAATAAGAAAATATGGTCAACAAGATCAACAAGGAAAAGCGGCGTTTAATGAAGACCCACCATGAGCCCAGGAATACCAACAACAAAACCGGGAGAGAATGGACAGGATTATCACTACATAAAATAGAGAAAAACAGAAAAAATAGTGTTCCTCAAGGAAGCATACGTTCTGTTACACTTTTTGGCCTTAAAATAAACAATATTGCTAGCGCTCTTACACCAGGCATAGATTGTTCTCTCTATGTAGATGATTTTCTTATCTGCTATCGATCGAAAAGTATGAGAACAATTGAAAGGAAACTACAACAAAATTTAGATAAAATTCAGTTGGCAATAGAAAATGGTTTTAAATTTTCAATGTCAAAAACTCAATGTGTTCATTTTTGTCGATTGCGGAAACAACATAATGACCCCGAACTTTACATATCTGGTTCTAAAGTTCCAGTTGTTGATGAAGCTAAGTTTTTAGGAATTATATTTGACAAAAATAATATCTTTTATACCACATATTAAACATTTGAAAACTAAATGCCTTAAAGCTTTAAATTTACTAAAGGTTTAATCAAGTACAAATTGGGGATCAAATTCTTTCACATTACTGAAATTGTACAGAAGTCTTATCCGATTAAAATTAGATTATGGTTGTGTTGTATATGGGGTCTGCAAGAAAATCATATCTTCAAATGCTAGATACCGTACACCACCAGGGTTTACGGTTAGCTTTAGGTGCGTTTCGCACCTCCCCTGTAGAAAATCTATATGCGGAAGCTGGGGAACCATCGCTTCATCTTCGTCGAAAAAAGCTATCACTTCATTATGCAACTAGAATTTCATCAAATAGCAACAATCCAGCGAAAAATATCATTTTCAAACCAAGTTATATTAGAAAAATGTGTTAACAACCAAAGGCTATTAAACCATTGGGCTTTCGTTTATAAGATGATTTAGATAAACTTTAAATTAATCTAGACAGTATCCTTCAAAATGACGATGAGGATGTTCAACCTTGGACTTACAATTCCCCTGAAATAAATATTAACCTTTCAAATATAAAAAAGTCATCAAAATCACCTGAATATTTCAAAGAGAAGATTTTAGCAATTAAGGAAGAACATGAAGATTTTATACATATTTATACGGAAGGTTCAAAGGAAGGTTGCAAAGTAGGTGCGTCTGTGTTTGAAAATAATTTTACATCTAGTATGAGATTACCAGATAATGCATCAATTTTTACTGCTGAAGCAAAAGCTATAGATTTAGCATTGTCATTCATAGAAGAACTTTCAATGATAAATTTGTGATATATTCTGACTCGCTTTCTGTTTAAATATCCATTAAAAAAAATCTGACATTATTATGATAAAGAAACTTCATTTACGATTTCATGATATACTTAAAATAAAATCTGTTAAACTAAATTGGATTCCAGGTCATGTAGGTATACGAGGAAATGAAAAAGTAGATGCTTTAGCTAAACAGTCATTAAATTTTCAAAAAACTGACATTGTTAGCTGTTTGTGATTTTAGAACGGCTGTTAACAAACTCGTTTCATCTGAATGGAAAGCAAATTGGGACAATGCCGTCTTTGATAAACTTCATGATATAAACCCATGTCTTGATGTGTCAACATCTCTGTCTTTGTCAAACTGCCATGAACAAACAGTTCTTGTTCGATGCCGAATTGGACACACTTAAGTTACCCACTCTTATCTCCGCCCCTCTCTGTGTAGCCTGCAATGAAAATTTTACTGTCAAGCATTTTCTTCTGGAATGTCACGATTTTTCACAGGCCCGTCATAGATTTTATAATGTAAATTCACTGAAAGAACTCTTTAATACAATTCCATCAAAAAACATCATCGATTATTTGAAAGAGATAAACTTGTATTCAAGGATCTAATTATCTCTTTTTTGTTGGCATTTGCAGAGTTTTACATAACATTTTAGGCCATTTATGTGTTGACGTGCCGTAAAAACCAAACAAACAAACAGAATAAATAGTAACTGATAAGGAATAAAATGCAATTTATTGATTACTTGGCCAAACAATTTAAAATGGCACAGAGGAAGGGGACTTAAAGTACGGGGAAATATGCATACTTCTATAAAATATCATTTAAGTCAAACATATATAATTTCTCTTATTATTTCATCTTTCACAACATACCATTTATATTTACCGTTATTTATCCCAATTATTTCTTTTTCGACAAAGAACATGTAATCTAAAATACACATACGTGTACATGATTTCGTTTCGAAACATTCCATTTCATAAATACAAAATATCTTTATAAAGTGTATTTACAAGACTCTGAAGATATACCGCTAAACTTATTACCAAAATTTTATTACGCCTTATACCACATTTACATAAATAAGGCTTTATACTAAAAACAGCAGGTGTCAAGTGCCGTGTGGCAGCCGTAGAAAGTTGCCCCGTACTTCACTTCAGTGTTTTTATATTTTCTGGTCATTCGGGATCATTGAAGCCAACACTATAAAGTGTTGAGAATTGAGTACCACTCATGCTTAAGCCGGTGCTAGGGGTGTGGGCGGTAACCAAGTCTGCAATTCTTATGTTATTTTGTTGCGATTAATGCTTCCGAGGGATCACTTTGTTCCCAGATTTTCTTTATTTTGAAACGTTATTCCTCAGATCTTTGTGAGTCCGCCGTAAAATCAACCAAAGAAACAAAATTGACTTTGAGACATTTTGGTTAAGTGATTAAACCAGGTTTTTGCAGCAAACATTTTTCTGTGTAAATGGGGGGGGGGGGCATTTTTCAGAACTTAATGGCACTATTGAAGGTTCCATGATTATCACCGTAGAAACACACCTGCAGATGTTTCTAAATTCAAATTTTTACCATTTCATGTTTAAATATTCAATACTGATAAAGCATGGGCTGGGGGCGTGTACGGTAGTTTGCACTTTACCTTACCGTCCATGAATAGGCTCAATCAAACCGAGCCTACAACATTTTGAATTTTGCCGTGTTGGACTTTCTTTTGGGATTCTTATTTTCTCAATTTTGAGACATTTTGGTTGTTGTTAGAGTATTTGTAGCTTATATTTTTCTGTGTAAAGGGAGGAATTTATCAGAACTTTTGTAACACTTTAAAACAGAACATTACACTCCATACTTCTAGTGATAGTTTTAAAAAAGATTCGTTCGGAAATATATCAATCACAATTTGGCCGTAATAAGAAACATGTCATCTGTGGATTTGTTGTGGGGTTACAAATAATAACTAAGTAAATTTTAATAAACAACATTTTTTTAAACAAGACCCAATTATAAATATAATATGTCTATGAATGAAAAGTTTATTAAATAATTTTTAAGTCAAAATACTTTTTTTATGATTATTACAGCTTTAAGAAGTTGTATATTGATATATATAAACAGACGATTTAAATTAACACCGAAGTCTTTATTTAAAATCAAGGCTTGAGCCTTGTTGTACTGACCTCGACGGTACAGCAACGAACTAACAATGACAAGTGTCGGCTATTTATTTGTTTCAAGACAATAAACTGACAATTGATTGGAAAATGATGAAGATATCTAAATATCGATTCGTTTATAATAATTGATAAAGCCAATCAAATCACTTCTTATGTAATGTACTTGGCAAGACAATCAAAATGGATGCTTCCATGAGATAAAGCGTTGTGGAAAGTAAACAATTCATATTTTTTTGTAAGTTTATGAAAAATTGTTCTGTTACATCCCTTTCTCCTAAAAAAAGAATTTTGAATTAAGCAAAACAAAATGTTAATCTAATGTTTTATATATATAGAGAGAGAGAGATTTTTACAGGATTTGTTAATTTAAACAAATGTCTTGGGTTTGTCGGGATTCAAACAAACTAAATAACAATGGGTATGTATGACAATTAGGTCCCTGTCATCCCAGTCCAAGTTGCCGCTCTATCAAAGTATAATTCTATAACTTCGTTGTACGCTCTCCTCCACCTTTCTTCTCTGTCTAAACGTATTATTTCCGTTCTTCCTTTGCTATTCTTCTTTTCCTACCTTCTGAGTCGTTCCTCATGGCTTCTTCTCCTTGGCTTTCTTTTGCCCAGAGTTGGTTTCATAACCTCTGACCCCCTTTCAAAATTTCATTTTACAGTCGAACTTCGTTCGCTCGAACTCGGAGGGCCTGTGCAAATTTGTTCGAGCGATCGGTAGTTCGAGCGAACCGAGGTTGAACAATAATTACATAGAGCATAGGCTTAAGGTTTTCCAGCTTATATCGATCAAATGATAAATACGTCAATAAAACTGTTTTTTAGTACATCTGTTTGTCGAGTACGTCATATTAAGAATTATTATCCTATTGAAAAACACTATTAACGGTGCACGGTGTTAATCTATATTCATGCATATTGTAATTGGTTGAGTTCGATCGGGCGATCATTATCTAAACTGTGAACGGATGAATTTTATTTTAAACAATGAATCGATAAAATATTAAAAAACAACATTTTACAGCAGCATCTATTTGTAGTCATTTACTAAAATAAACAAGTATCATTCTATAAATAGATTACACTGTTACAATTCACGTTACATGAACCAAGGTTGTAATTAAAGCCGTCCGGGTAAACGTCATTTACTTATTTATTTACTTTGGGCATTTCAGGAGTTACTTTCTTTTTATCGTTACTAAACACTGCAAATAAACAATTGTATCATAACAAACAAATCGGTAAAACACCTTTTAGTTTGTATCAATTAACCATAATTGCCTTTGTCACGATCACGAGGTGTTAAAAACATGTGTCGCCGACTGTCAATTATTTAGAACATGTCGACCCGCAACTTTTGTTGTCTGTTTGAGTTCGACCGAAAAGGTGTGATTTACACTATATTTCTGCCGAAGGGACCGGACATCAGGTTCGAGAGTTCGAGCGATGGGTGTTCGAGCGATCCGAGGTAGAACAGTATATATTATATAGGAATTTTGCCGGGACTGGGCGATGAGTTCGAGCGAAGGGAGGTATTCGAGCGATCCGAGTTCGAGCGAACGAAGTTTAACTGTATTTAGTTCCGCCCATTGTTTTCTCGTTTATGGCACACGCTTTTTATTACTTGGGGACCAAACGCCGCTTTTCATGGAATGGCACGAAAGTGTCACGTTGAAGGTTCCATGATAACCGCCATATGAAATAGATGGTACTGGAAAGTGCAAGTTACCGTCCACGCCCTGCGGATGTTTCTAAATTCTACTTTTTAACGTTTAAATGTTGAATTTTGGCCCAGCCAGTGATAGGGGCGTGGACGGTTATTTGCACTTTTCAGTACCGTCCATCAAACCGAGCCTGCAACATTTTCAATTTTGCCGTGTTGGGCTTCCTTTAGGGATTCTGTGTTTATCTATTGTAGTAAGAATTAATCACATTTACTTCTTCTAATTGATGAAGACTTCCGCTTGAATGTATGCCTTCGAGCGTCATATCTCAATTTTGTAATGTGGCCGCAGTAGATACATTAGAAAAAATTCCTGTACGGCTCATGGGTTGACACCCCATGCTTGTTAAACTCGGAATACGTGTTGTAAAAGCCAACACACACAGGAACAAGACATGTGTCTCCATTGTCATGCCAGATAGGCCTTTCTGTGTCAGGTAAACGAAGCTGAGCTTGCGCCATTATGCTGCAACAACAATGATCGCCTGGTCTTCCGGAAGTTATGGCATCGATGTTGCAGGGTTCAATCTCCTGGTTCTTGACTACGTCCCCTTGCCTGATATCTCTACACTTCTATTCAAAGCGTTGACGTTGTAATGTTTCTGGTCAATAGACCTCAATTCTACCAAAAGACGCCGCATTCTAAAAACTGAAATAAAAATCTCTGGAAACAAGGTGGTCCCTCGGAAGCATTCATCACAACAAAATTACAAGAGAATTGCAGACTCGGTTTGATTGAGTCTGTACATGAGGGACAATGAATGCGTGCAAAATCCCTCGCGCCCCCTAAAACCGGCTTGAGCGGTACTCAATTCTCAACACTTAATAGTGCTGGCATCAATGATCCCGAAGGATAAATTCTACATTTTCTCAAATAATGCTCTTTCTATGGTATCTTTGACCTTAGAGGTATCGCTTCTCGACCTCTTGACTAACACTCTCATACACTATTTTTATTCGTCGTTTTACGACGGAGCAACGGGCATACATTTCTGTACTTTTTCATATGATATTATTTCGTCGATAATTCTCAGTCCTCAAGCGAAATATTTTAGTAACTAACTATTTTTTATGTTCATTTTAGGGAACATTCAATAAACAATGCAAATGAGACACTGTTTCTATACCTTTACAGAAGTAGCAGGTTTCCTTTTTTAGAAATACGTTTGCAATATAAGTAATAATTAACGTAAGCAACATCACGAACTTATCTGTAACAAATATTTTGTTTGCCTGATCAATTGCTTTCGTGACAAATATGCAAAAACATCCGTAAAGTTGATTTGAAGAAAATATTTGTTTGTTTCATTTTACGCCTTTTCCCAACAGTATTTCAGTCATAAAGGCGGGTAGTTTCCTGGAGAGTTACACAAGTACTTGTCAACCTTCCTCCGCGCTAAACTACCAAAGCATCTCCCAGGGACCGAACCGACGCTAGAGAGGTAACTGGATTAGAAGTCATCGACTCTAACCCCATTCGGAACTGACTCGGCTGTTATCTATAATATTAACCTCGGAAACAATACGGACTGAAAGAATTTCTACCACGTGGTTTACAGATGTAAACAGAAACAGAGATAATGTCAAACGAATGTATGTATTTGACATCTAATGTCTATTCCAGTCCTCTTATGCTTGAAAATATGTCTGACAACAATTTGTAATTTAAATATGCCCAATAATGTTCAGTTTTAAATAAATCCGATCAAATGTCAACAGGTTAATTTTTATGTACTTTCGGTTTCTACAGCCTTATTAGTAAGTATATAAATAATGTATTGTTTACTTTTGTACGTATGAATTCAATTATTATAGGTGAACTTTTACTACATATATTGGAAATAAACGTGTCAACAACACCAGCATTAAATTACTATTTGTTTACATGTTAAGTTTCTTAGCGTAGGTTAGACTGGAATACCGCATCCGTTCTGTGTATTTATACTATTGTGTTCGAGGTCCTTATCCGAAGACTGACGGAAAGGGCCGAGTAGTTGCGATTGCTCTAACCCCTCGACCACGGAGGCGATCTGTTTGAGGTAAAAGAGTTTTACATTTAATTTTATAGTAAGTATCTAATAAATATAAATAGAAATTTTTAGAGGGTGAACCAACTAATTTATAACCAGGTATTTTATCAGTAAGAATTTTTAAAGCAGAAAAATGAAGAAATATATCCATTTTGAGGGAAATTATTTTTTCGTAAAGATTTATTAAATTTACCAAGTTTAAAACCAATCCAATATTTTGCAAAATAAAAATAAGGGCTAGAATGATTATAAATAATTTTCTGAACATGTAAAAAATAATAGCATACCATCTTAATTTTATGCAAGGTATATTCAAATCGCCGTCTTTAAAAGGTAAAAACAGTTTTGCTAGAAAAAGGTTCATAAGATGAATTCCAAATAAATCTAAAGGACGCTTTTTGAAACATTATTAAGTAATGGTTAGAAATAATATCTGCAGTTTAATAATAGATACTAACGAATTTATTACAGTACTCTTACCTTTGAAAGAATAACAATTAGATGAAATATAATTAAGCGTCTTTGTGAATTTTATTAAGCGTTCATGCCAAATTCTATCTGTATCGATGTTATAACCAAAATAATAGCCAAATAGTTTACAGTTATGAACCCAAGAGATGCCAAAAGGATGATCAGATCGATTCATCCATTTACCTAGATATAATCCATTCGATTTCCTATAGTTAATTTTTGACCCTTGTATTTTTGAAACAAGTAAACCTTATGAAGGAAATTTTTTCATAGATAAATTATCTGATAAAACAGTTGTGTTATCGTCTGTATATAAGGACATTTTAACTTCAAACTTACCACCTGGAACGACTTTACCTTTAACATTCGGATTGTCTTGAATTTTTTTAGCAAAGGGATCTAAACATAGGACACAAAGAAGAGGGGAAAGGAAACAACTTTGACGAACAGAACATGAAAGAGAGAAAGGATCAGATATTTGATGATTGATGATGACACTAGATTGAATATCTTTGTATAAAATTTTAATCCAATTTAAGTAATGCTAAAACCAAAAGACTGTAAAGTATTGAATAAATATTTTCACGAAATCTTATCGAAAGCTTTTTCCTGATCTAGATTGATAAAAAAATGCTTTTACATTTTTTTGTTTTACGTAATCGAAAATATTTCTTAATAAATGAACATTATCAAAAATATATCTACCTTTAATTGAACAAGTTTGGGATATACCTTAGCCAAAAGGTCGAGAAGCGACACTTCTAACTTGTCTCATGCACTATTTATTCGTCGTTTTTACGACGGAGCAACGGGCATACATTTCTGAACTTTTTCATCCGATAATCCTCAGTCCTCAAGCGAAATATTTTATTAACTGTCCGGAGTCCAGTGGTATCAGCTCTCATATACATATCAATGGGCTCAGAATACGTATTTTCGTAGCAATTAGTAACGTTGTGAAAACGTTCTGCAGACGGTAAACCAAGTCCCCTTGCCGAAATCTTTACACTTCGGCTTACTGCATTTACGTTGTAGTGTTATTGATCTAAGGCTCGAAGTTCCTCAACATGACGTAACATACTGAAAAATAAACTCTGCGCAAACAATAATTGATATACAGTATATTTGACTTAGCCAAAGACCGAGAAGCGATACATCTTGCTTGCCTCGTGTACTATTTATTCGCCGTCTTTACAACAGAGCGACGGGCTTGCATTCCTGTACTTTTTCATCACTTTCGCCTATAATTCTCAGTCCTTGAGAAGTACTTAGCGTTAGAAACATTTTACTAGCTTTCCGGGGTCCAGTGGTATCGGCTTTCATACACATATCACTCCGTGGTCGAGGCACCCGGTGAACCACGCTGACCTGACGACTCATCAATCACAAGGATTGGGTCCTCGTCAGAAAGAACCGCAAAAAGGTTCGACAGCGTGACACCAGGGGCCACGGCCGCGGGTTTCCTGGTCTTTTGAGGCGGAAAAAATGTTCGAAAACTACTATCTACCTCACCTTCTTCTTTTTCTCTTTTCTTTCCTCTGCCTTTCTGTTCTTCCTCTGACTGTTCTATCATCTCATCATCATCATCGTCATGATCATCCCCATCATCATCACGACCATCTCCATCATCATGCTCATCCATGCTCTCACGCTGTGCACGCTGTGCATTCTGCTCTCTGTCTTTCTGCCTCTCCTCTTCTGCTCTTCTTTCGCTCTCCTTGGTGTCTGCTTCTGACAAACTCTTTTTCATTCTATAGTAGTGATTACTGTACTGAACAGGCGAGTTTGAACAGTTAGACTTGAAATGGCCTATTTTCAGGCACTTTAAACAGAGTGGCGGTCTTCCAGCAACAGTAATGAGTGCCTTGTTGCCGCACTCGAACCGTAGCAGGTGAGGTAGCTTAGCCTTTTCAATCTCAGTTACTTCCATGGGCACCAACCTCACACCTGACTTGTAACTTGCGCTACCTACATACATTTTATCAATATTAACTGATAAAACTTTGCCAAAGGGCCTGAAAATGGCCTCTACTGATGTATTAGGGGCATAAACAGGAAGCCAATGCACCCTAAGCATTACTATTTGCGAATTTCTTTTAACCACGGAAATTTTCTTTTGACCAATAGTAAGTGGTTGAGTTGTATCCAATAATGACATAGAGGTACTTGAACAAAGAACAACACTCACCTTGTCGCCCTGGCTTCTTGAAAACAGCTCGACTGCACTAGGAGTGAGATTCAAGGTCTTCAGGCATTCCACAACATCATTCATGGTGACAACCCCATAACCGTTAACGTTCCGTTCCGGAACTTCAAGGTCCTATCAAGTACATCTCTGTCTAGCAAACCGGGACATAGTGCTGGGCAATCAATAATGACATCCATTGTGAAAAACTAACGTTAACTTAACAGTAAATAGGATCTTAGCCAAGACGCCGAGAAGCGATACCTCTTGCTAGTCTCATGCACTATTTATTCGCCGTCTTTACGACGGAGCGACATGCTTGCATTTCTGTACTTTTTCATCTGTAATAATTATACAATTTCGCCGATAATCCTCAGTCCTTGAGAAGTACTTAGCGATCGAAAAGTTAAGTAACTTTCCGGAGTCCAGTGGTATCAGCTCTCATACACATATCACTGGGCTCAGAAAACATATATTTGCAGCACGAAGTAACGTTGTGAAAACGTTCTGCAGACATTAATGCACGTTTACATAATGCCAGTGCTACTCGTGGACGGGTTACTTATCCAATGCTTTCTCTGTTGAGCACATATTTCCGTGCGTATGTGTTTCAGTGAATAGTACTTCATATGATTGTATTCTTTCTAATGTACGTATCTATTAACTCATGCTGCCGCCACTTTAATCATTCTTTCTGTTCATATTTCTTTCATTTACCTACAAGATGACTTATCAGAACTTCATTATTCTATGCGCCATGCTCGAATAACGTCAACGTCATGGAAACGCACGTCACAATGCACACGATGTAGAGAAGATATAATAACAACTTTTAAACCTTTAGATTATTTTAACTTTATCTCCATTACATCGGAAGTTAAATGTTGCATAAATAAGTTGAAAACAACTATAATATTCATACCGTTTATTTCCTTTTATTTATTATAATGCCAAAGTCACCAAAGAAGAGTTAAATGTACTTATACACAAATGCTGACTGACTCGTTAAAGAAAAAAAAACAGGAATTTGAAGCCCTAATTGAAGAAAACAAATTCGATATTAAAGCCTTTACAGAAACATATCTTCTTTTAGATACCTCTACGTAATGAGGAGGAGTAACATTTGTCCGTTATGGGGGTGCGCTCCTGTGCACCTGTATGACGGATATATGGCCAACACCCAGACTGACTGTTTGCCGTGGGCAGCGTATCGTAACCTAGAAAAGAGGGTCCTGGTGGTAGAAGGATACCCAGGGATCTCCAGTACTCCTTACACACTGCTTTGGCCTCTGATTTAGCGGGTAGACGGTTGACCAAGTGAGCCCGACTTTTTTTGTCAATCGGCTGGTCATGCCTTGCCCTTGGATATATACGAGGGCTGTTCAATAAATATGCGGAAAAGTGCTGCCATATTTCTAATATTCATGGGAAATTGACGTTCTCTTTAAATTTTGTAAATAAACATTTGATAAACATGTACACAAAATTTCAATAAAATCGGATAAAAATTAATAGTACAATTTCAAGTATTTTTAAGGTAATCGCAGTGAAACCGGCCCAACGTCGTAACGACGTCACGCTCATCGCATGTATGAGAGTCACCCAAAACACGCACCTAGTCCTTCCCGAAATACTCTCAAGGAAAGGAAACACTTTTTACAACGGTTGATCCATGACATGAAACTATTAATGTATGAGCCATTATTTATTTCTGCCATTATTTATCTCTGAGGGGCTTCCGTGGTCGAGTGGTTAAGGGTTTTTTGTTCTTAATTAGGTGTAATTCGGACTAATTCCCTACAGGTAAATCCGTAACGTACCGGCAAACGGTATTTAGCTAGGTTTTCGAAAAGGTCAATTAACCAATCATGTACGGTTTACAGATCACATGCTCCTCCATGTACCGAAAACCGGTCACGTGCTCCTCCATGCCTCAAAAGTTAAACGCGTACCAATACCCTGCGGTCTCCAGACCGCAGGGAATAACTGAAATATTGATAGAAAACTTCCAGCTTTTAAAACAATCGGTCACCTGCATTTTTACATCCAACTACAGGTACGTTTTCTTGCATCGACCTCTCGATTGTCTACTCAGCTATATACTTGGACTTCGATAGGAAAGTTTTATATGACCAGTACGGCAGTGATCATTATCATCACATGACTATTCCATCAAAACTGCAAAAGATAGTGCTGCAGGCCCGGACAAAATTGACTACCAGTTTCTTAAACATTTACCACCCCAATCTCTTGACTTGCTTCTTGAAATTTTTAACAAAATTTGGGTTTCAACACTTGGAAAAATGCGTTGGTTACTCTTATCTCTTAACCTGGGAAAGATTCAACTGACCCTACAAACTATCATCCAATTTCACTAACAAGCTGCCTGTGCAAAACATTGGAGAGAATGATAAATAATCGATTAGTTTGATATCTGGAAAATAATGGAATTATCATTCATTTTCAGTCAGGTTTTTGTAAACAGCGAAGTACAAACGATCATCTTGTACAAATTGAAACTTTTATTAGAGGGGCCTTTGTAAATAAACAACACCTGGTATCAATTTTCTTTGATCTTGAGAAGGCTTACGATTTACTACAGTCGACTCCGCGTTTATAACGAAACTCCGATGGGACATTAAAATATCGTTCGTCAGATTATATCCGTAAGTTCGCTAAAAGCGAAAGTTAGCCACAACTTGCTGCGACTTGTTTGGATGGGGAAAATATGTAGTGTAAAAAAGCCATAACTTTTCACTGGGGTTACCGATGTAACCGGTATTTTACTGCAGCGACTATTTTAATGCTGGGCATTGTATTGGAACAATATTTATGTTTTTCTCATGTCTGTACATGTAATATAAATTGCTTAAACCATTTTTTTTTAATGCTTTAATTTAAGGTCGCGCCGGAAAGCCCATATGGGCGACCGTTACAACTTAAGGGTTCGGGCCATCCTACTTGAGCGTCCGCCGAAATTTTTTCGTTTTAGATTTTTTTTCAGGGCTTTTTTATTGCGCGGAGGAAGACCCCAGGTGCCCCTCCGGTGTGCATTACCATTTTGTATTCATTTTGCTATTTGGTTTATTATTCGTTTGGTTAATATTGCACAACCAACAAAAAAAAAACAACAAAAAACAAACGATTTAATTTGGTAATTAAACCGGGTATTTTCAGCCAATCCAACTGAAGGGTGGCGAAAATTACAAATTTTCCGTTAACAAGTTTGGAAATTATCTTGTGAAAACATTTTTATCCCTGAACGCCAAATAACTAAACCTTGTGCAATTATTCGATTGTATAATTATCGAGGCATTCCGATATTTCAATTATTAAACAGTTTGTTATAACCGAGGGAAATTTTCCATGTTTTCTGTCAATTTGGGGCTTTTGAAAAAATGGTTCGTTATAGCCGAAAATTCGTTATAAGCGAGTACGTATTAAGCGATGTGATTTAATATAAAATAAAGAAGAAATCGGCCGGGGATGTCAGATTTAGTTTGCTATTAACGATAATTAGTTATAAGCGAGTTCGATATAAGTGGAGTCGACTGTATTTGGAAATATGGTCTCCTAAAAGATCTAAAGGATGCTGTACTTTAAGACAGACTTCCTCTTTTCATTTCTGGATTTCTAAACGATAGACATTTTAAAGTAAGATTTGGTTCATTTTTTTCTGAAGACAACCAACAAGAACAAGGTGTTCCTCAAGGAAGCATACTTTCTGTTACTCTTTTTCGGCCTTAAAATAAACAAAATTGCTAGCGCTCTTACACCAGACATAGATTGATCTCTATATGTAGACGAATTTCTTATCTGCTTTCGGTCAAAAAGTAACAATTGAAAAGCAAATTCAACAAAAGTTAGATAAAATTCAAAGGTGGGCAACAGAAAATGGTTTTAAATGTTCAAACTAAAAAACTCAATGTATTCATTTTTTGTGGATTACAGAAACATCATAATGACTCTTTTACATATCTGGTTCTAAAATTCCATAAAGTTGATAAAGCTAAGATTTAGGAATTTATATATTTGATAAAAAAGCTTACTTTAATACCACTTAACAAATATTTGTAAACTAAATGTCAAACAGTTTTAAATTTACTTAAGGTTTTATTAAGAACAAATTGACAAATTGGGTATCAAATTCTTCAACATTACTTAAATTATACAGAAGTCTCAAAATTAAATTATATGGGGGTTGCGTTCATTGAACGCCACCTTTCCCTGTTGATCTTGTTTATCATATTCTGTACTACATGGTTCTGCAAGAAAATCATATCTTCAAATGCTAAATACCACACATCACCATGCTTTACGATTAGCTTAAGGTGCTTTTCGCACCTCACCTGTAGATAGTCTATATTCGGAAGCTGGAGAACCGTCACTTCATCTAAGTTATAAAAGCTATCAATATGCAACTAGAATTTCATCTTGACAAAATTCAGTTCAATATATTATTTTCAATCCTAGTTATACTGAAAAATTTGTTTACAAACCAAAGGAAATTAAGTGAAGTTATTACTACATATGTTACAGACGGCAGTTTTCAATCAAAATCTTCATGGAAACGAATATTATATGAATATGTAATCAAACTAAAGAAAGACGACCTAAGCGCAGATTCAAATGTTAACACCAATATTACCAATGGGGGATAACCCTTGCACATTATGGTGAAAGTTCGGGAATAACCCTCGATTACTCTCCCTTTGCAAAACACTTGTGCACATAATAAAACATTCGAGAGAATGATAAATAATCGATTAGTTTGGTATCTAGAAAACAATGGAATTATCACTAATTTTCAGTCACGTTTTCGTAAACATAACCTAACCCTATTTCTTAGGGAACACATTCAACCTTATTTCCTGCGAAGCAGCTGAGTCTTATATGATTTTGAATATGACGCATGATTTACAAAGGAATTACACGATTTATGTTTGCAAGTCGTCAATAATACATTTTTAAGTACATAAAAAGCATTCACACACATACATCCGCTGTATGCTTTCATGACCAATTTTTTTAAATTTCCGACTTGTTGCTAACATATTACTCAAACAGAAAGACTATGTTTTCTTATATCCGTATACAAATAATGGACTGTTGAAAACTGTCTGTTGTCTACCGATAAGTAATTCCGTGGAATAAGGCTTAAATAAATTATCCGTAAACACGTTCTCTCCGCCTAAACGGGAACTGGTTCGCATTTGGAAAAAACGCATTGGTGTCAGAGCTGTTGCATTGCAATGTCATAAAAAATATCTACTCGTATGCTCCAATATGTCCATTTGTTGGCTTATAGAAAGTAGGAAACAAGTTCGTTTTGAAGAAATTTATCTTTTAAAGACTTTTATTAGAGAAGCCTTTGTAAATAAACAACACCTGGTATCAATTTTCTTTGATCTTGAGAAGGCTTACGACACTACTTTGGAAATATGGTATCCTAAAAGATCTAAAGGATTGCTGGTCTTAATGGCAGACTTCCTCTTTTTCATTTCTGGATTTTTAAACGATAGGCACTTTAAATGTAAGACTTGGTTCAACTTTTTCTCAAGACCACCAACAAGAACAAGGTGTTCCTCAAGGAAGCATACTTTCTGTTACACTTTTTGGCCTTAAAATAAACAATATTGCTAGCGCTCTTACACCAGGCATAGATTGTTCTCTATATGTAGACGATTTTCTTATATGCTATCGATCGAAAAGTAATGAGAACAATTGAACGGCAACTTCAACAAAATTTAGATAAAAATTCAGAAGTGGGCAATAGAAAATGGGTTTTAAATTCTCAAAGTCAAAAACTCAATGTGTTCATTTCTGCCGATGCGAAAACAACATAATGACCCTGAACTTTACATATCTGGTTCTAAAATTCCAGTAGTTGATGAAGCTAAGTTTCTAGGAATTATATTTGATAAAAAACTTTCTTTTATATCGCACATTAAACATTTGAAAACTAAATGCCTAAAAGGTTTAAATTTACTTAAGGTTTTATCAAGTACAAATTGGGATCAAATTCTTCTACGTTACTGAAATTATACAGAAGTCTTATCCGATCAAAATTAGATTATGGTTCTGTAGTATATGGGTCTGCAAGAAAATCATATCTTCAAATGCTAGATACCATACATCACCAGGGTTTACGTTTAGCTTTAGGTGCTTTTCACCTGTAGAAAGTCTATATGCGGAAGCTGGGGAACCATCGCTTTATCTCCGTCGTAAAAAGCTATCACTTCAATATGCAACTAGAATTTCATCTAATAGGAAAAATCCAGCTAAAAATATTATTTTCAAACCAAGTTATACTGAAAAATTTGTTAACAAACCAAAGGAAATTAAACCATTAGGCCTTCGTTTAAAAGATGATTTTGATAAACTTAAAATTAATCCAGACAGTATCCTTCAAAATGACGATAAGGATGTTCCACCTTGGACTTATAATTCCCCGGAAATAAATATTAACCTTTCAAATATAAAAAAGGCATCAAATTCACCTGAATATTTCAAATAGAAGTTTCTAGCAATTAAGGAAGAACATGAAGATTTTATACATATTTATACGGACGGTTCAAAAGAAGGTTGCATTCATTTAAAAGATGATGGCTGTATTTGAAAATAATTTTACATCTAGTATGAGGTTACCAGAAAATGCATCAATTTTTACTGCTGAAGCAAAAGCTATCGATTTAGCATTGTCATACATAGCACAGCATACCCACGATAAATTTGTGATATTTTCTGACTCGCTTTCTGTGTTAATATCCATTAAAAATAAAATATCTGACAATATCATGGTAAAGAAACTTCTTTTACGCTTTCATGATATACTAAAAACAAAATATATTAAATTATATTGGATTCCAAGCCATGGAGGAATACGAGGAAATGAAAAGTAGATGCTTTAGCTAAACAATCATTAAATTTTCAAAAAACAGACTTATTGTTACCTGCTTGTGATTTTAGACCGGCTATGAATAAACTCGTATCATCTGAATGGAAAGCAAATTGGGACAATGCCGTTTTTAATTAACTTCACGATATAAACCCATCTCTTGATATGTCACCATCTCTATCTCTGTCAAACCGCCGTGATCAAACAGTTCTTCTTCGATGCCGAATTGGACACACTAAAATTACCCACTCTTATCTCCTCACAAATGACAATGCCCCTTTCTGTGTAGGTTGTAATGAAAATTTTACTGTCAAGCATTTTCTTCTGGAATGTCATGATTTTTCACAGACCCGTAATAGATTTTATTCTGTAAATTCACTCAAAGAACTTTTTAATACAATTCCATCAAAAAACATAATTGATTATTTAAGAGATAAATTTGTATTCTAGGATCTAATTGGCTCATTTCTATTGTCATTTACAATGTTTTACATAATATTTAAAGCCTATTATAGCATTCGGCACGATATGGCCAGTTATGTGTTGACGTGCCGTAAAAATCCAAACAAACAAACAAAGCACATAATATCGCGCCTTGTCTCTAAAAAATATATATGGAAATGTGACAAATGTAATTGTTTATATGCAGACTTTGTGAAACATCAAATATGCTACTGTCCTAGACATGCGTAAAAAATTATAGGGAACTGTTATTGAAAATCTTCGGAAGAGCAGATTCTTTTAATCCGTCAGACCAGAACAGTTTTTTGCTTGGCCTAGCTTTCGACACATTAAACATTCTTAACTAGTGAAGCTAGACTGTGAATTGATTAACCTTAATCCAGATATGTATATGAATTATAGGTGCATGTAACTGATAGAATTGAATTAAATGATTGACCTGTATTTATATTGTTGCAAATAGTTTTCTCAAGTTTTTTCTTGCCATGTCTTATTGTTAAAAGCTATTGATAAGAATACAGGTACAGAAAGAATGCAAATTATTTAACGTATAGGCCATTGTTAGTGATGGTGAAATAAATATTGAAAATTATATTGTTTTACGTAAAGATAGAAACAGAAATGGTGGCGGAGTCTGTGCATATATTCGAAATGATTTGGCCTTTTCTGTAAGGCAAGATCAAATGAAACTTCTGATGAATTTTTATTTTTTGAACTTCTTCTTCCAAGGACAAAGCCAATCATTGTCGGAACTGTGTACAGACCCCCAAAACAAACTGATTTTTTATATAATTTTGAATTGATTTTATCAATATTGAGAACTGACTGTGAAACTATAATTCAAGGAGACTTTAACATATGTTTTAAACAAAAAACAAGTTCTTCTTTTAAATATTATTGTAATATTTTTAGAATGTTTAACCTGTCTCAGATTATTTCTGAACCAACACGTACTACAGACACAACTAGTAGTTTGTTAGATCGTGTTCTTTGTAATCATCAAGATAAAATCTCCCAATCAGGAACTATTCCTATTGGAGTTAGCGACCATTTTCTTACTTTTTGTACAAGGAAATCTGTGAAAATACCTTCTAACAAACATAATATTGTTAAAATTAGATCTTTAAAAGAATTATTGCAAAGAAATGTTTATCTATAATTTTACCAGCACTAACTGGGATGTTTGTTATTTAGCAAATGATGTGAATTTAGCCTGGTTGGCCTTTAAAGAGATTTTTATGGAAATTTGAACCATGTTGCTCCTATTAAAGAAATCAAACTTAAACAATCTTCTGAACCTTGGATGTCGACTGAAATTTTTGATATGATTAAACAAAGAGATTCATACCTGATATATAAGTTTAAGAAAAATGGCTGCAAGGAAGATTTTAAAGCTTTTCAAGTGAAATCAGAAATAAAGTACAAAGACAAATCAGAAAAGCTAAATCTGAATATTTTTCTAATTAAAGTTGAAGAAAACAAATTTAATCCCAAAAAAGCTATGGCAGAATTTAAAATCCCTGGGATAAAATAAATCAACAGAAATCTGATACAAAAATTGTTTTAAATATTAACGGATAAAATTCACATGAGCCAGTCTCTGTTGCAAATCATTTTAATGAATTTTTTACAACTGTTGCAGCCAAACTTGTAGAAAAACTGCCGACTGGCAAGAATTTATTTACTCTTGAGTCCACTATTATTAAACAGTTTTATTCCAATTCTAACTAACAGAGTGAAACATTCTTTTTAAAAACTGTGTCAGAAAATTTTGTATTTAAAGAACTTTGTAATTTAAATGTTTGTAAAAGTACAGGTCTGGATGGAATACCTTCAAGATTTTTAAAAGATGGAGCAAGTTTTCTAAAATTACCTGTTGCTTTCATAATAAACATGTCCATCAGAGAAAATTTTGTCCCTGATGATTTAAAACTTGCCAGGGTGAAACCATTATATAAGAAAAATAGTACACTTGAAGTGGGCAATTATAGGCCTGTAAGTATGTTAAGTATTATCTCTAAGATTTTAGAAAGAGCTGTATATAATCAATTAGAATCATTTCTTGTTAAAAATAATATATTGTTTGAACACCAATCTGGTTTAAAAAGTTCACATTCAACTGATACTTTGTCTCATACATTTGTTAGATCATATCAGACTGAATAATTCCAAAGGCTTATTTACTGGAATGATAATGATAGATGCAAAAGGCATTCGATACTGTTGATCATAATATTCTCTGTTGAAAACTTCAGAATATTCCTCTT